>NW_025728986.1:0-44188 GCF_021461385.2 Schistocerca piceifrons | reverse complement strand
GGTTAGCTGAGGCGGAAAAGTTAGTCAGACGGCTAAAGCGATAGAAAAGTAGTGCAACGGGGCCTTCATGACATACGAAAGTATGTGTCACTTCTGTACCCGAATAGGGATCCCCACATAACGTGATCACCAACCATAACAGCGACCCTAATCTAAAAGACTGTGTCAACTTATTCCCACCCAACCCTGTGTCTTTATTTGTCATGCTTGTTTGCCGAATTCGGCGTTTATACCTGTCTGACGGTGATAGGATCCAGGTACGACACAAACTTTCAATGTCATAGATGCATCCAATGTTGCTTGAAGGGTAAAGCTGTGTAATGAAGGCAGAAACAAAGACATGAATTCAGGGCTCCCAATCATCGACTACATCTCTTCTCTTCCCTAGGAATAGCTTCATAAGACACATTCAATAACACAATATTCAAATTTTACTGCCAATAATGAGGGGGGCTGAGGCGGAAATGTTAGTCAGAAGGCAAAAGCGTTAGGAAAGTAGTGCAACGGGGCATCATGACATACGAAAGTATGTGTCACTTCTGTACCCGAATGGGGATCCCCACATAACGTGATCACCGACCATAACAGCGACCCTAATCTAAAAGACTGTGTCAACATTCCCACCCATCCCTGTGTCTTTACTTGTCATGCTTATTTGCCGAATTCGGCGTTTATACCTGTCTGACGGTGATAGGATCCAGGTACGACGCAAACATAGATGCATCCAATGTTGCTTGAAGGGTAAAGCTGTGTAATGAGGGAAGGAAACAAAGACATGAATTCAGGGCTCCCAATCATCATCTACATCTCTTCTCTTCCCTAGGAACGGCTTCATACGACTCATTCAATAACACAATATTCAATTTTTACTGCCAATAATGAGGGGCCCCTGAGGCGGAAATGTTAGTGAGAAGGCAAAAGCGTTAGGAAAGTAGTGCAACGGGGCCATCATGACACACGAAAGTATGTGTCACTTCTGTACCCGAATAGGGATCCCCACATAACGTGATCACCGACCATAACAGCGACCCTAATCTAAAAGACTGTGTCAACTTATTCCCACCCAACCCTGTGTCTTTACTTGTCATGCTTATTTGCCGAATTCGGCGTTTATTCCTGTCTGACGGTGATAGGATCCAGGTACGACACAAACTTTCAATGTCATAGATGCATCCAATGTTGCTTGAAGGGTAAAGCTGCGTAATGAAGGCAGGAAACAAAGACATGAATTCAGGACTCCCAATCATCGACTACATCTCTTCTCTTCCCTAGGAACGGCTTCATACGACTCATTCAATAACACAATATTCAATTTTTACTGCCAATAATGAGGGGGGCTGAGGCGGAAATGTTAGTGAGAAGGCAAAAGCGTTAGGAAAGTAGTGCAACGGGGCCATCATGACATACGAAAGTATGTGTCACTTCTGTACCCGAATAGGGATCCCCACATAACGTGATCACCGACCATAACAGCGACCCTAATCTAAAAGACTGTGTCAACTTATTCCCACCCAACCCTGTGTCTTTACTTGTCATGCTTATTTGCCGAATTCGGCGTTTATACTTGTCTGACGGTGATAGGATCCAGGTACGACACAAACTTTCAATGTCATAGATGCATCCAATGTTGCTTGAAGGGTAAAGCTGTGTAATAAAGGCATGAAACAAAGACATGAATTCAGGGCTCCCAATCATCGACTACATCTCTTCTCTTCCCTAGGAATGGCTTCATACGACTCATTCAGTAACACAATATTCAATTTTTACTGACAATACCAAGGGTTAGCTGAGGCGGAAATGTTAGTCAGACGGCTAAAGCGATAGAAAAGTAGTGCAACGGGGCCTTCATGACATACGAAAGTATGTGTCACTTCTGTACCCGAATAGGGATCCCCACATAACGTGATCACCAACCATAACAGCGACCCTAATCTAAAAGACTGTGTCAACTTATTCCCACCCAACCCTGTGTCTTTACTTGTCATGCTTGTTTGCCGAATTCGGCGATTATACCTGTCTGACGGTGATAGGATCCAGGTACGACACAAACTTTCAATGTCATAGATGCATCCAATGTTGCTTGAAGGGTAAAGCTGTGTAATGAAAGCAGAAACAAAGACATGAATTCAGGGCTCCCAATCATCGACTACATCTCTTCTCTTCCCTAGGAATAGCTACATAAGACACATTCAATAACACAATATTCAATTTTTACTGCCAATAATGAGGGGGGCTGAGGCGGAAATGTTAGTCAGAAGGCAAAAGCGTTAGGAAAGTAGTGCAACGGGGCATCATGACATACGAAAGTATGTGTCACTTCTGTACCCGAATGGGGATCCCCACATAACGTGATCACCGACCATAACAGCGACCCTAATCTAAAAGACTGTGTCAACATTCCCACCCAACCCTGTGTCTTTACTTGTCATGCTTATTTGCCGAATTCGGCGTTTATTCCTGTCTGACGGTGATAGGATCCAGGTACGACACAATCTTTCAATGTCATAGCTGCATCCAATGTTGCTTGAAGGGTAAAGCTGTGTAATGAGGGAAGGAAACAAAGACATGAATTCAGGGCTCCCAATCATCGACTACATCTCTTCTCCTCCCTAGGAATGGCTTCATACGACTCATTCAATAACACAATATTCAATTTTTACTGTGAATAATGGGGGGGGGGGGGGGGGCTGAGGCGGAAATGTTAGTCAGAAGGCAAAAGCGTTAGGAAAGTAGTGCAACGGGGCCATCATGACATACGAAAGTATGTGTCACTTCTGTACCCGAATAGGGATCCCCACTTATCGTGATCTCCGACCATAACAGCGACCCTAATCTAAAAGACTGTGTCAAGTTATTCCCACCCAACCCTGTGTCTTTACTTGTCATGCTTATTTGCCGAATTCGGCGTTTATACCTGTCTGACGGTGATAGGATCCAGGTACGACACAAACTTTCAATGTCATAGATGCATCCAATGTTGCTTGAAGGATAAAGCTGTGTAATGAAGGCAGGAAACAAAGACATGAATTCAGGGCTCCCAATCATCGACTACATCTCTTCTCTTCCCTAGGAATGGCTTCATAAGACACATTCAATAACACAATATTCAATTTTTACTGCCAATAATGAGGGGGGCTGAGGCGGAAAAGTTAGTCAGAAGGCAAAAGCGTTAGGAAAGTAGTGCAACAGGGCCATCATGACATACGAAAGTATGTGTCACTTCTCTACCCGAATGGGGATCCCCACATAACGTGATCACCGACCATAACAGCGACCCTAATCTAAAAGACTGTGTCAACATTCCCACCCAACCCTGTGTCTTTACTTGTCATGCTTATTTGCGGAATTCGGCGTTTATACTTGTCTGACGGTGATAGGATCCAGGTACGACACAAACTTTCAATGTCATAGATGCATCCAATGTTGCTTGAAGGGTAAAGCTGGGTAATAAAGGCAGGAAACAAAGACATGAATTCAGGGCTCCCAATCATCGACAACATCTCTTCTCTTCCCTAGGAACGGCTTCATACGACTCATTCAATAACACAATATTCAATTTTTACTGCCAATAATGAGGGGGCTGAGGCGGAAATGTTAATCAGACGGCTAAAGCGATAGGAAATCAGTGCAACGGTGCCATCATGACATACGAAAGTACGTGTCACTTCTGTACCCGAATAGGGATCCCCACATAACGTGATCACCGACCATAACAGCGACCCTAATCTAAAAGACTGTGTCAACTCATTCCCACCCAACCCTTTGTCTTTACTTGTCATGCTTATTTGCCGAATTCGGCGTTTATTCCTGTCTGACGGTGATAGGATCCAGGTACGACACAATCTTTCAATGTCATAGATGCATCCAATGTTGCTTGAAGGGTAAAGCTGTGTAATGAAGGCAGGAAACAAAGACATGAATTCAGGACTCCCAATCATCGACTACATCTCTTCTCTTCCCTAGGAACGGCTTCATACGACTCATTCAATAACACAATATTCAATTTTTACTGCCAATAATGAGGGGGGCTGAGGCGGAAATGTTAGTCAGAAGGCAAAAGCGTTAGGAAAGTAGTGCAACGGGGCCATCATGACATACGAAAGTATGTGTCACTTCTGTACCCGAATAGGGATACCCACATAACGTGATCACCGACCATAACAGCGACCCTAATCTAAAAGACTGTGTCAACTTATTCCCACCCAACCCTGTGTCTTTACTTGTCATGCTTATTTGCCGAATTCGGCGTTTATACTTGTCTGACGGTGATAGGATCCAGGTACGACACAAACTTTCAATGTCATAGATGCATCCAATGTTGCTTGAAGGGTAAAGCTGTGTGATAATGGCAGGAAACAAAGACATGAATTCAGGGCTCCCAATCATCGACTACATCTCTTCTCTTGCCTAGGAATGGCTTCATACGACTCATTCAGTAACACAATATTCAATTTTTACTGACAATACCAAGGGTTAGCTGAGGCGGAAAAGTTAGTCAGACGGCTAAAGCGATAGAAAAGTAGTGCAACGGGGCCTTCATGACATACGAAAGTATGTGTCACTTCTGTACCCGAATAGGGATCCCCACATAACGTGATCACCAACCATAACAGCGACCCTAATCTAAAAGACTGTGTCAACTTATTCCCACCCAACCCTGTGTCTTTATTTGTCATGCTTGTTTGCCGAATTCGGCGTTTATACCTGTCTGACGGTGATAGGATCCAGGTACGACACAAACTTTCAATGTCATAGATGCATCCAATGTTGCTTGAAGGGTAAAGCTGTGTAATGAAGGCAGAAACAAAGACATGAATTCAGGGCTCCCAATCATCGACTACATCTCTTCTCTTCCCTAGGAATAGCTTCATAAGACACATTCAATAACACAATATTCAAATTTTACTGCCAATAATGAGGGGGGCTGAGGCGGAAATGTTAGTCAGAAGGCAAAAGCGTTAGGAAAGTAGTGCAACGGGGCATCATGACATACGAAAGTATGTGTCACTTCTGTACCCGAATGGGGATCCCCACATAACGTGATCACCGACCATAACAGCGACCCTAATCTAAAAGACTGTGTCAACATTCCCACCCATCCCTGTGTCTTTACATGTCATGCTTATTTGCCGAATTCGGCGTTTATACCTGTCTGACGGTGATAGGATCCAGGTACGACGCAAACATAGATGCATCCAATGTTGCTTGAAGGGTAAAGCTGTGTAATGAGGGAAGGAAACAAAGACATGAATTCAGGGCTCCCAATCATCATCTACATCTCTTCTCTTCCCTAGGAACGGCTTCATACGACTCATTCAATAACACAATATTCAATTTTTACTGCCAATAATGAGGGGCCCTGAGGCGGAAATGTTAGTGAGAAGGCAAAAGCGTTAGGAAAGTAGTGCAACGGGGCCATCATGACACACGAAAGTATGTGTCACTTCTGTACCCGAATAGGGATCCCCACATAACGTGATCACCGACCATAACAGCGACCCTAATCTAAAAGACTGTGTCAACTTATTCCCACCCAACCCTGTGTCTTTACTTGTCATGCTTATTTGCCGAATTCGGCGTTTATTCCTGTCTGACGGTGATAGGATCCAGGTACGACACAAACTTTCAATGTCATAGATGCATCGAATGTTGCTTGAAGGGTAAAGCTGCGTAATGAAGGCAGGAAACAAAGACATGAATTCAGGACTCCCAATCATCGACTACATCTCTTCTCTTCCCTAGGAACGGCTTCATACGACTCATTCAATAACACAATATTCAATTTTTACTGCCAATAATGAGGGGGGCTGAGGCGGAAATGTTAGTCAGAAGGCAAAAGCGTTAGGAAAGTAGTGCAACGGGGCCATCATGACATACGAAAGTATGTGTCACTTCTGTACCCGAATAGGGATCCCCACATAACGTGATCACCGACCATAACAGCGACCCTAATCTAAAAGACTGTGTCAACTTATTCCCACCCAACCCTGTGTCTTTACTTGTCATGCTTATTTGCCGAATTCGGCGTTTATACTTGTCTGACGGTGATAGGATCCAGGTACGACACAAACTTTCAATGTCATAGATGCATCCAATGTTGCTTGAAGGGTAAAGCTGTGTAATAAAGGCATGAAACAAAGACATGAATTCAGGGCTCCCAATCATCGACTACATCTCTTCTCTTCCCTAGGAATGGCTTCATACGACTCATTCAGTAACACAATATTCAATTTTTACTGACAATACCAAGGGTTAGCTGAGGCGGAAATGTTAGTCAGACGGCTAAAGCGATAGAAAAGTAGTGCAACGGGGCCTTCATGACATACGAAAGTATGTGTCACTTCTGTACCCGAATAGGGATCCCCACATAACGTGATCACCAACCATAACAGCGACCCTAATCTAAAAGACTGTGTCAACTTATTCCCACCCAACCCTGTGTCTTTACTTGTCATGCTTGTTTGCCGAATTCGGCGATTATACCTGTCTGACGGTGATAGGATCCAGGTACGACACAAACTTTCAATGTCATAGATGCATCCAATGTTGCTTGAAGGGTAAAGCTGTGTAATGAAAGCAGAAACAAAGACATGAATTCAGGGCTCCCAATCATCGACTACATCTCTTCTCTTCCCTAGGAATAGCTACATAAGACACATTCAATAACACAATATTCAATTTTTACTGCCAATAATGAGGGGGGCTGAGGCGGAAATGTTAGTCAGAAGGCAAAAGCGTTAGGAAAGTAGTGCAACGGGGCATCATGACATACGAAAGTATGTGTCACTTCTGTACCCGAATGGGGATCCCCACATAACGTGATCACCGACCATAACAGCGACCCTAATCTAAAAGACTGTGTCAACATTCCCACCCAACCCTGTGTCTTTACTTGTCATGCTTATTTGCCGAATTCGGCGTTTATTCCTGTCTGACGGTGATAGGATCCAGGTACGACACAATCTTTCAATGTCATAGCTGCATCCAATGTTGCTTGAAGGGTAAAGCTGTGTAATGAGGGAAGGAAACAAAGACATGAATTCAGGGCTCCCAATCATCGACTACATCTCTTCTCCTCCCTAGGAATGGCTTCATACGACTCATTCAATAACACAATATTCAATTTTTACTGTGAATAATGGGGGGGGGGGGCTGAGGCGGAAATGTTAGTCAGAAGGCAAAAGCGTTAGGAAAGTAGTGCAACGGGGCCATCATGACATACGAAAGTATGTGTCACTTCTGTACCCGAATAGGGATCCCCACTTATCGTGATCTCCGACCATAACAGCGACCCTAATCTAAAAGACTGTGTCAAGTAATTCCCACCCAACCCTGTGTCTTTACTTGTCATGCTTATTTGCCGAATTCGGCGTTTATACCTGTCTGACGGTGATAGGATCCAGGTACGACACAAACTTTCAATGTCATAGATGCATCCAATGTTGCTTGAAGGATAAAGCTGTGTAATGAAGGCAGGAAACAAAGACATGAATTCAGTGCTCCCAATCATCGACTACATCTCTTCTCTTCCCTAGGAATGGCTTCATAAGACACATTCAATAACACAATATTCAATTTTTACTGCCAATAATGAGGGGGGCTGAGGCGGAAAAGTTAGTCAGAAGGCAAAAGCGTTAGGAAAGTAGTGCAACAGGGCCATCATGACATACGAAAGTATGTGTCACTTCTCTACCCGAATGGGGATCCCCACATAACGTGATCACCGACCATAACAGCGACCCTAATCTAAAAGACTGTGTCAACATTCCCACCCAACCCTGTGTCTTTACTTGTCATGCTTATTTGCGGAATTCGGCGTTTATACTTGTCTGACGGTGATAGGATCCAGGTACGACACAAACTTTCAATGTCATAGATGCATCCAATGTTGCTTGAAGGGTAAAGCTGGGTAATAAAGGCAGGAAACAAAGACATGAATTCAGGGCTCCCAATCATCGACAACATCTCTTCTCTTCCCTAGGAACGGCTTCATACGACTCATTCAATAACACAATATTCAATTTTTACTGCCAATAATGAGGGGGCTGAGGCGGAAATGTTAATCAGACGGCTAAAGCGATAGGAAATCAGTGCAACGGTGCCATCATGACATACGAAAGTACGTGTCACTTCTGTACCCGAATAGGGATCCCCACATAACGTGATCACCGACCATAACAGCGACCCTAATCTAAAAGACTGTGTCAACTCATTCCCACCCAACCCTTTGTCTTTACTTGTCATGCTTATTTGCCGAATTCGGCGTTTATTCCTGTCTGACGGTGATAGGATCCAGGTACGACACAATCTTTCAATGTCATAGATGCATCCAATGTTGCTTGAAGGGTAAAGCAGTGTAATGAGGGAAGGAAACAAAGACATGAATTCAGGGCTCCCAATCATCGTCTACATCTCTTCTCCTCCCTAGGAACGGCTTCATACGACTCATTCAATAACACAATATTCAATTTTTACTGCCAATAATGAGGGGGGCTGAGGCGGAAATGTTAGTGAGAAGGCAAAAGCGTTAGGAAAGTAGTGCAACGGGGCCATCATGACATACGAAAGTATGTGTCACTTCTGTACCCGAATAGGAATCCCCACATAACGTGATCACCGACCATAACAGCGACCCTAATCTAAAAGACTGTGTCAACTTATTCCCACCCAACCCTGTGTCTTTACTTGTCATGCTTATTTGCCGAATTCGGCGTTTATACTTGTCTGACGGTGATAGGATCCAGGTACGACACAAACTTTCAATGTCATAGATGCATCCAATGTTGCTTGAAGGGTAAAGCTGTGTAATAAAGGCAGGAAACAAAGACATGAATTCAGGGCTCCCAATCATCGACTACATCTCTTCTCTTGCCTAGGAATGGCTTCATACGACTCATTCAGTAACACAATATTCAATTTTTAGTGACAATACCAAGGGTTAGCTGAGGCGGAAAAGTTAGTCAGACGGCTAAAGCGATAGAAAAGTAGTGCAACGAGGCCTTCATGACATACGAAAGTATGTGTCACTTCTGTACCCGAATAGGGATCCCCACATAACGTGATCACCAACCATAACAGCGACCCTAATCTAAAAGACTGTGTCAACTTATTCCCACCCAACCCTGTGTCTTTACTTGTCATGCTTGTTTGCCGAATTCGGCGTTTATACCTGTCTGACGGTGATAGGATCCAGGTACGACACAAACTTTCAATGTCATAGATGCATCCAATGTTGCTTGAAGGGTAAAGCTGTGTAATGAAGGCAGAAACAAAGACATGAATTCAGGGCTCCCAATCATCGACTACATCTCTTGTCTTCCCTAGGAATAGCTTCATAAGACACATTCAATAACACAATATTGAAATTTTACTGCCAATAATGAGGGGGGCTGAGGCGGAAATGTTAGTCAGAAGGCAAAAGCGTTAGGAAAGTAGTGCAACGGGGCATCATGACATACGAAAGTATGTGTCACTTCTGTACCCGAATGGGGATCCCCACATAACGTGATCACCGACCATAACAGCGACCCTAATCTAAAAGACTGTGTCAACTTATTCCCACCCAACCCTGTGTCTTTACTTGTCATGCTTATTTGCCGAATTCGGCGTTTATTCCTGTCTGACGGTGATAGGATCCAGGTACGACACAAACTTTCAATGTCATAGATGCATCCAATGTTGCTTGAAGGGTAAAGCTGTTTAATGAAGGCAGGAAACAAAGACATGAATTCAGGACTCCCAATCATCGACTACATCTCTTCTCTTCCCTAGGAACGGCTTCATACGACTCATTCAGTAACACAATATTCAATTTTTACTGCCAATAATGAGGGGGGCTGAGGCGGAAATGTTAGTCAGAAGGCAAAAGCGTTAGGAAAGTAGTGCAACGGGGCCATCATGACATACGAAAGTATGTGTCACTTCTGTACCCGAATAGGGATCCCCACTTAACGTGATCACCGACCATAACAGCGACCCTAATCTAAAAGACTGTGTCAAGTTATTCCCATCCAACCCTGTGTCTTTACTTGTCATGCTTATTTGCCGAATTCGGCGTTTATACCTGTCTGACGGTGATAGGATCCAGGTACGACACAAACTTTCAATGTCATAGATGCATCCAATGTTGCTTGAAGGGTAAAGCTGTGTAATGAAGGCAGGAAACAAAGACATGAATTCAGGGCTCCCAATCATCGACTACATCTCTTCTCTTCCCTAGGAATGGCTTCATAAGACACTTTCAATAACACAATATTCAATTTTTACTGCCAATAATGAGGGGGGCTGAGGCGGAAAAGTTAGTCAGAAGGCAAAAGCGTTAGGAAAGTAGTGCAACAGGGCCATCATGACATACGAAAGATTGTGTCACTTCTCTACCCGAATGGGGATCCCCACATAACGTGATCACCGACCATAACAGCGACCCTAATCTAAAAGACTGTGTCAACATTCCCACCCAACCCTGTGTCTTTACTTGTCATGCTTATTTGCGGAATTCGGCGTTTATACTTGTCTGACGGTGATAGGAACCAGGTACGACACAAACTTTCAATGTCATAGATGCATCCAATGTTGCTTGAAGGGTAAAGCTGTGTAATAAAGGCAGGAAACAAAGACATGAATTCAGGGCTCCAAATCATCGACTACAACTCTTCTCTTCCCTAGGAACGGCTTCATACGACTCATTCAATAACACAATATTCAATTTTTACTGCCAATAATGAGGGGGCTGAGGCGGAAATGTTAATCAGACTGCTAAAGCGATAGGAAAGCAGTGCAACGGTGCCATCATGACATACGAAAGTATGTGTCACTTCTGTACCCGAATAGGGATCACCACATAACGTGATCACCGACCATAACAGCGACCCTAATCTAAAAGACTGTGTCAACTTATTCCCACCCAACCCTGTGTCTTTACTTGTCATGCTTATTTGCCGAATTCGGCGTTTATTCCTGTCTGACGGTGATAGGATCCAGGTACGACACAAACTTTCAATGTCATAGATGCATCCAATGTTGCTTGAAGGGTAAAGCTGTGTAATGAAGGCAGGAAACAAAGACATGAATTCAGGACTCCCAATCATCGGCTACATCTCTTCTCTTCCCTAGGAACGGCTTCATACGACTCATTCAATAACACAATATTCAATTTTTACTGCCAATAATGAGGGGGGCTGAGGCGGAAATGTTAGTCAGAAGGCAAAAGCGTTAGGGAAGTAGTGCAACGGGGCCATCATGACATACGAAAGTATGTGTCACTTCTGTACCCGAATGGGGATCCCCACATAACGTGATCACCGACCATAACAGCGACCCTAATCTAAAAGACTGTGTCAACATTCCCACCCAACCCTGTGTCTTTACTTGTCATGCTTATTTGCCGAATTCGGCGTTTATTCCTGTCTGACGGTGATAGGATCCAGGTACGACACAATCTTTCAATGTCATAGCTGCATCCAATGTTGCTTGAAGGGTAAAGCTGTGTAATGAGGGAAGGAAACAAAGACATGAATTCAGGGCTCCCAATCATCGACTACACCTCTTCTCCTCCCTAGGAATGGCTTCATACGACTCATTCAATAACACAATACTCAATTTTTACTGTGAATAATGGGGGGGGGGGGGGCTGAGGCGGAAATGTTAGTCAGAAGGCAAAAGCGTTAGGAAAGTAGTGCAACGGGGCCATCGTGACATACGAAAGTATGTGTCACTTCTGTACCCGAATAGGGATCCCCACTTAACGTGATCACCGACCATAACAGCGACCCTAATCTAAAAGACTGTGTCAAGTTATTCCCATCCAACCCTGTGTCTTTACTTGTCATGCTTATTTGCCGAATTCGGCGTTTATACCTGTCTGACGGTGATAGGATCCAGGTACGACACAAACTTTCAATGTCATAGATGCATCCAATGTTGCTTGAAGGGTAAAGCTGTGTAATGAAGGCAGGAAACAAAGACATGAATTCAGGGCTCCCAATCATCGACTACATCTCTTCTCTTCCCTAGGAATGGCTTCATAAGACACTTTCAATAACACAATATTCAATTTTTACTGCCAATAATGAGGGGGGCTGAGCCGGAAAAGTTAGTCAGAAGGCAAAAGCGTTAGGAAAGTAGTGCAACAGGGCCATCATGACATACGAAAGTATGTGTCACTTCTGTACCCGAATGGGGATCCCCACATAACGTGATCACCGACCATAACAGCGACCCTAATCTAAAAGACTGTGTCAACATTCCCACCCAACCCTGTGTCTTTACTTGTCATGCTTATTTGCGGAATTCGGCGTTTATACTTGTCTGACGGTGATAGGAACCAGGTACGACACAAACTTTCAATGTCATAGATGCATCCAATGTTGCTTGAAGGGTAAAGCTGGGTAATAAAGGCAGGAAACAAAGACATGAATTCAGGGCTCCAAATCATCGACTACAACTCTTCTCTTCCCTAGGAACGGCTTCATACGACTCATTCAATAACACAATATTCAATTTTTACTGCCAATAATGAGGGGGCTGAGGCGGAAATGTTAATCAGACTGCTAAAGCGATAGGAAAGCAGTGCAACGGTGCCATCATGACATACGAAAGTATGTGTCACTTCTGTACCCGAATAGGGATCACCACATAACGTGATCACCGACCATAACAGCGACCCTAATCTAAAAGACTGTGTCAACTCATTCCCACCCAACCCTTTGTCTTTACTTGTCATGCTTATTTGCCGAATTCGGCGTTTATTCCTGTCTGACGGTGATAGGATCCAGGTACGACACAATCTTTCAATGTCATAGATGCATCCAATGTTGCTTGAAGGGTAAAGCAGTGTAATGAGGGAAGGAAACAAAGACATGAATTCAGGGCTCCCAATCATCGTCTACATCTCTTCTCCTCCCTAGGAACGGCTTCATACGACTCATTCAATAACACAATATTCAATTTTTACTGCGAATAATGAGGGGGTCTGAAGCGGAAATGTTAGTCAGAAGGCAAATGCGTTAGGAAAGTAGTGCAACGGGGCCATCATGACATACGAAAGTATGTGTCACTTCTGTACCCGAATAGGGATCCCCACATAACGTGATCACCGACCATAACAGCGACCCTAATCTAAAAGACTGTGTCAACTTATTCCCACCCAACCCTGTGTCTTTACTTGTCATGCTTATTTGCCGAATTCGGCGTTTATTCCTGTCTGACGGTGATAGGATCCAGGTACGACACAAACTTTCAATGTCATAGATGCATCCAATGTTGCTTGAAGGGTAAAGCTGTGTAATGAAGGCAGGAAACAAAGACATGAATTCAGGACTCCCAATCATCGACTACATCTCTTCTCTTCCCTAGGAACGGCTTCATACGACTCATTCAATAACACAATATTCAATTTTTACTGCCAATAATGAGGGGGGCTGAGGCGGAAATGTTAGTCAGAAGGCAAAAGCGTTAGGGAAGTAGTGCAACGGGGCCATCATGACATACGAAAGTATGTGTCACTTCTGTACCCGAATGGGGATCCCCACATAACGTGATCACCGACCATAACAGCGACCCTAATCTAAAAGACTGTGTCAACATTCCCACCCAACCCTGTGTCTTTACTTGTCATGCTTATTTGCCGAATTCGGCGTTTATTCCTGTCTGACGGTGATAGGATCCAGGTACGACACAATCTTTCAATGTCATAGCTGCATCCAATGTTGCTTGAAGGGTAAAGCTGTGTAATGAGGGAAGGAAACAAAGACATGAATTCAGGGCTCCCAATCATCGACTACATCTCTTCTCCTCCCTAGGAATGGCTTCATACGACTCATTCAATAACACAATATTCAATTTTTACTGTGAATAATGGGGGGGGGGGGGGGCTGAGGCGGAAATGTTAGTCAGAAGGCAAAAGCGTTAGGAAAGTAGTGCAACGGGGCCATCATGACATACGAAAGTATGTGTCACTTCTGTACCCGAATAGGGATCCCCACTTAACGTGATCACCGACCATAACAGCGACCCTAATCTAAAAGACTGTGTCAAGTTATTCCCATCCAACCCTGTGTCTTTACTTGTCATGCTTATTTGCCGAATTCGGCGTTTATACCTGTCTGACGGTGATAGGATCCAGGTACGACACAAACTTTCAATGTCATAGATGCATCCAATGTTGCTTGAAGGGTAAAGCTGTGTAATGAAGGCAGGAAACAAAGACATGAATTCAGGGCTCCCAATCATCGACTACATCTCTTCTCTTCCCTAGGAATGGATTCATAAGACACTTTCAATAACACAATATTCAATTTTTACTGCCAATAATGAGGGGGGCTGAGGCGGAAAAGTTAGTCAGAAGGCAAAAGCGTTAGGAAAGTAGTGCAACAGGGCCATCATGACATACGAAAGTATGTGTCACTTCTCTACCCGAATGCGGATCCCCACATAACGTGATCACCGACCATAACAGCGACCCTAATCTGAAAGACTGTGTCAACATTCCCACCCAACCCTGTGTCTTTACTTGTCATGCTTATTTGCGGAATTCGGCGTTTATACTTGTCTGACGGTGATAGGAACCAGGTACGACACAAACTTTCAATGTCATAGATGCATCCAATGTTGCTTGAAGGGTAAAGCTGGGTAATAAAGGCAGGAAACAAAGACATGAATTCAGGGCTCCAAATCATCGACTACAACTCTTCTCTTCCCTAGGAACGGCTTCATACGACTCATTCAATAACACAATATTCAATTTTTACTGCCAATAATGAGGGGGCTGATTCGGAAATGTTAATCAGACTGCTAAAGCGATAGGAAAGCAGTGCAACGGTGCCATCATGACATACGAAAGTATGTGTCACTTCTGTACCCGAATAGGGATCCCCACATAACGTGTTCACCAACCATAACAGCGACCCTAATCTAAAAGACTGTGTCAACTTATTCCCACCCAACCCTGTGTCTTTACTTGTCATGCTTGTTTGCCGAATTCGGCGTTTATACCTGTCTGACGGTGATAGGATCCAGGTACGACACAAACTTTCAATGTCATAGATGCATCCAATGTTGCTTGAAGGGTAAAGCTGTGTAATGAAGGCAGAAACAAAGACATGAATTCAGGGCTCCCAATCATCGACTACATCTCTTCTCTTCCCTAGGAATAGCTTCATAAGACACATTCAATAACACAATATTCAAATTTTACTGCCAATAATGAGGGGGGCTGAGGCGGAAATGTTAGTCAGAAGGCAAAAGCGTTAGGAAAGTAGTGCAACGGGGCATCATGACATACGAAAGTATGTGTCACTTCTGTACCCGAATGGGGATCCCCACATAACGTGATCACCGACCATAACAGCGACCCTAATCTAAAAGACTGTGTCAACATTCCCACCCAACCCTGTGTCTTTACTTGTCATGCTTATTTGCCGAATTCGGCGTTTATACCTGTCTGACGGTGATAGGATCCAGGTACGACGCAAACATAGATGCATCCAATGTTGCTTGAAGGGTAAAGCTGTGTAATGAGGGAAGGAAACAAAGACATGAATTCAGGGCTCCCAATCATCATCTACATCTCTTCTCTTCCCTAGGAACGGCTTCATACGACTCATTCAATAACACAATATTCAATTTTTACTGCCAATAATGAGGGGGGCTGAGGCGGAAATGTTAGTGAGAAGGCAAAAGCGTTAGGAAAGTAGTGCAACGGGGCCATCATGACACACGAAAGTATGTGTCACTTCTGTACCCGAATAGGGATCCCCACATAACGTGATCACCGACCATAACAGCGACCCTAATCTAAAAGACTGTGTCAACTTATTCCCACCCAACCCTGTGTCTTTACTTGTCATGCTTATTTGCCGAATTCGACGTTTATTCCTGTCTGACGGTGATAGGATCCAGGTACGACACAAACTTTCAATGTCATAGATGCATCCAATGTTGCTTGAAGGGTAAAGCTGCGTAATGAAGGCAGGAAACAAAGACATGAATTCAGGACTCCCAATCATCGACTACATCTCTTCTCTTCCCTAGGAACGGCTTCATACGACTCATTCAATAACACAATATTCAATTTTTACTGCCAATAATGAGGGGGGCTGAGGCGGAAATGTTAGTCAGAAGGCAAAAGCGTTAGGAAAGTAGTGCAACGGGGCCATCATGACATACGAAAGTATGTGTCACTTCTGTACCCGAATAGGGATCCCCACATAACGTGATCACCGACCATAACAGCGACCCTAATCTAAAAGACTGTATCAACTTATTCCCACCCAACCCTGTGTCTTTACTTGTCATGCTTATTTGCCGAATTCGGCGTTTATACTTGTCTGACGGTGATAGGATCCAGGTACGACACAAACTTTCAATGTCATAGATGCATCCAATGTTGCTTGAAGGGTAAAGCTGTGTAATAAAGGCAGGAAACAAAGACATGAATTCAGGGCTCCCAATCATCGACTACATCTCTTCTCTTCCCTAGGAATGGCTTCATACGACTCATTCAGTAACACAATATTCAATTTTTACTGACAATACCAAGGGTTAGCTGAGGCGGAAATGTTAGTCAGACGGCTAAAGCGATAGAAAAGTAGTGCAACGGGGCCTTCATGACATACGAAAGTATGTGTCACTTCTGTACCCGAATAGGGATCCCCACATAACGTGATCACCTACCATAACAGCGACCCTAATCTAAAAGACTGTGTCAACTTATTCCCACCCAACCCTGTGTCTTTACTTGTCATGCTTGTTTGCCGAATTCGGCGTTTATACCTGTCTGACGGTGGTAGGATCCAGGTACGACACAAACTTTCAATGTCATAGATGCATCCAATGTTGCTTGAAGGGTAAAGCTGTGTAATGAAAGCAGAAACAAAGACATGAATTCAGGGCTCCCAATCATCGACTACATCTCTTCTCTTCCCTAGGAATAGCTACATAAGACACATTCAATAACACAATATTCAATTTTTACTGCCAATATTGAGGGGGCCTGAGGCGGAAATGTTAGTCAGAAGGCAAAAGCGTTAGGAAAGTAGTGCAACGGGGCATCATGACATACGAAAGTATACGTCACTTCTGTACCCGAATGGGGATCCCCACATAACGTGATCACCGACCATAACAGCGACCCTAATCTAAAAGACTGTGTCAACATTCCCACCCAACCCTGTGTCTTTACTTGTCATGCTTATTTGCCGAATTCGGCGTTTATTCCTGTCTGACGGTGATAGGATCCAGGTACGACACAATCTTTCAATGTCATAGCTGCATCCAATGTTGCTTGAAGGGTAAAGCTGTGTAATGAGGGAAGGAAACAAAGACATGAATTCAGGGCTCCCAATCATCGACTACATCTCTTCTCCTCCCTAGGAATGGCTTCATACGACTCATTCAATAACACAATATTCAATTTTTACTGTGAATAATGGGGGGGGGGGGCTGAGGCGGAAATGTTAGTCAGAAGGCAAAAGCGTTAGGAAAGTAGTGCAACGGGGCCATCATGACATACGAAAGTATGTGTCACTTCTGTACCCGAATAGGGATCCCCACTTATCGTGATCACCGACCATAACAGCGACCCTAATCTAAAAGACTGTGTCAAGTTATTCCCACCCAACCCTGTGTCTTTACTTGTCATGCTTATTTGCCGAATTCGGCGTTTATACCTGTCTGACGGTGATAGGATCCAGGTACGACACAAACTTTCAATGTCATAGATGCATCCAATGTTGCTTGAAGGATAAAGCTGTGTAATGAAGGCAGGAAACAAAGACATGAATTCAGGGCTCCCAATCATCGACTACATCTCTTCTCTTCCCTAGGAATGGCTTCATAAGACACATTCAATAACACAATATTCAATTTTTACTGCCAATAATGAGGGGGGCTGAGGCGGAAAAGTTAGTCAGAAGGCAAAAGCGTTAGGAAAGTAGTGCAACAGGGCCATCATGACATACGAAAGTATGTGTCACTTCTGTACCCGAATGGGGATCCCCACATAACGTGATCACCGACCATAACAGCGACCCTAATCTAAAAGACTGTGTCAACATTCCCACCCAACCCTGTGTCTTTACTTGTCATGCTTATTTGCGGAATTCGGCGTTTATACTTGTCTGACGGTGATAGGATCCAGGTACGACACAAACTTTCAATGTCATAGATGCATCCAATGTTGCTTGGAGGGTAAAGCTGGGTAATAAAGGCAGGAAACAAAGACATGAATTCAGGGCTCCCAATCATCGACAACATCTCTTCTCTTCCCTAGGAACGGCTTCATACGACTCATTCAATAACACAATATTCAATTTTTACTGCCAATAAAGAGGGGGCTGAGGCGGAAATGTTAATCAGACGGCTAAAGCGATAGGAAATCAGTGCAACGGTGCCATCATGACATACGAAAGTATGTGTCACTTCTGTACCCGAATAGGGATCCCCACATAACGTGATCACCGACCATAACAGCGACCCTAATCTAAAAGACTGTGTCAACTCATTCCCACCCAACCCTTTGTCTTTACTTGTCATGCTTATTTGCCGAATTCGGCGTTTATTCCTGTCTGACGGTGATAGGATCCAGGTACGACACAATCTTTCAATGTCATAGATGCATCCAATGTTGCTTGAAGGGTAAAGCAGTGTAATGAGGGAAGGAAACAAAGACATGAATTCAGGGCTCCCAATCATCGTCTACATCTCTTCTCCTCCCTAGGAACGGCTTCATACGACTCATTCAATAACACAATATTCAATTTTTACTGCCAATAATGAGGGGGGCTGAGGCGGAAATGTTAGTCAGAAGGCAAAAGCGTTAGGAAAGTAGTGCAACGGGGCCATCATGACATACGAAAGTATGTGTCACTTCTGTACCCGAATAGGAATCCCCACATAACGTGATCACCGACCATAACAGCGACCCTAATCTAAAAGACTGTGTCAACTTATTCCCACCCAACCCTGTGTCTTTACTTGTCATGCTTATTTGCCGAATTCGGCGTTTATACTTGTCTGACGGTGATAGGATCCAGGTACGACACAAACTTTCAATGTCATAGATGCATCCAATGTTGCTTGAAGGGTAAAGCTGTGTAATAAAGGCAGGAAACAAAGACATGAATTCAGGGCTCCCAATCATCGACTACATCTCTTCTCTTGCCTAGGAATGGCTTCAGACGACTCATTCAGTAACACAATATTCAATTTTTAGTGACAATACCAAGGGTTAGCTGAGGCGGAAAAGTTAGTCAGACGGCTAAAGCGATAGAAAAGTAGTGCAACGAGGCCTTCATGAAATACGAAAGTATGTGTCACTTCTGTACCCGAATAGGGATCCCCACATAACGTGATCACCAACCATAACAGCGACCCTAATCTAAAAGACTGTGTCAACTTATTCCCACCCAACCCTGTGTCTTTACTTGTCATGCTTGTTTGCCGAATTCGGCGTTTATACCTGTCTGACGGTGATAGGATCCAGGTACGACACAAACTTTCAATGTCATAGATGCATCCAATGTTGCTTGAAGGGTAAAGCTGTGTAATGAAGGCAGAAAGAAAGACATGAATTCAGGGCTCCCAATCATCGACTACATCTCTTCTCTTCCCTAGGAATAGCTTCATAAGACACATTCAATAACACAATATTCAAATTTTACTGCCAATTATGAGGGGGGCTGAGGCGGAAATGTTAGTCAGAAGGCAAAAGCGTTAGGAAAGTAGTGCAACAGGGCATCATGACATACGAAAGTATGTGTCACTTCTGTACCCGAATGGGGATCCCCACATAACGTGATCACCGACCATAACAGCGACCCTAATCTAAAAGACTGTGTCAACATTCCCACCCAACCCTGTGTCTTTACTTGTCATGCTTATTTGCCGAATTCGGCGTTTATACCTGTCTGACGGTGATAGGATCCAGGTACGACGCAAACATTCAATGTCATAGATGCATCCAATGTTGCTTGAAGGGTAAAGCTGTGTAATGAGGGAAGGAAACAAAGACATGAATTCAGGGCTCCCAATCATCATCTACATCTCTTCTCCTCCCTAGGAACGGCTTCATACGACTCATTCAATAACACAATATTCAATTTTTACTGCCAATAATGAGGGGGGCTGAGGCGGAAATGTTAGTCAGAAGGCAAAAGCGTTAGGAAAGTAGTGCAACGGGGCCATCATGACATACGAAAGTATGTGTCACTTCTGTACCCGAATAGGAATCCCCACATAACGTGATCACCGACCATAACAGCGACCCTAATCTAAAAGACTGTGTCAACTTATTCCCACCCAACCCTGTGTCTTTACTTGTCATGCTTATTTGCCGAATTCGGCGTTTATACTTGTCTGACGGTGATAGGATCCAGGTACGACACAAACTTTCAATGTCATAGATGCATCCAATGTTGCTTGAAGGGTAAAGCTGTGTAATAAAGGCAGGAAACAAAGACATGAATTCAGGGCTCCCAATCATCGACTACATCTCTTCTCTTGCCTAGGAATGGCTTCATACGACTCATTCAGTAACACAATATTCAATTTTTAGTGACAATACCAAGGGTTAGCTGAGGGGGAAAAGTTAGTCAGACGGCTAAAGCGATAGAAAAGTAGTGCAACGAGGCCTTCATGACATACGAAAGTATGTGTCACTTCTGTACCCGAATAGGGATCCCCACATAACGTGATCACCAACCATAACAGCGACCCTAATCTAAAAGACTGTGTCAACTTATTCCCACCCAACCCTGTGTCTTTACTTGTCATGCTTGTTTGCCGAATTCGGCGTTTATACCTGTCTGACGGTGATAGGATCCAGGTACGACACAAACTTTCAATGTCATAGATGCATCCAATGTTGCTTGAAGGGTAAAGCTGTGTAATGAAGGCAGAAACAAAGACATGAATTCAGGGCTCCCAATCATCGACTACATCTCTTCTCTTCCCTAGGAATAGCTTCATAAGACACATTCAATAACACAATATTCAAATTTTACTGCCAATAATGAGGGGGGCTGAGGCGGAAATGTTAGTCAGAAGGCAAAAGCGTTAGGAAAGTAGTGCAACGGGGCATCATGACATACGAAAGTATGTGTCACTTCTGTACCCGAATGGGGATCCCCACATAACGTGATCACCGACCATAACAGCGACCCTAATCTAAAAGACTGTGTCAACATTCCCACCCAACCCTGTGTCTTTACTTGTCATGCTTATTTGCCGAATTCGGCGTTTATACCTGTCTGACGGTGATAGGATCCAGGTACGACGCAAACATTCAATGTCATAGATGCATCCAATGTTGCTTGAAGGGTAAAGCTGTGTAATGAGGGAAGGAAACAAAGACATGAATTCAGGGCTCCCAATCATCATCTACATCTCTTCTCCTCCCTAGGAACGGCTTCATACGACTCATTCAATAACACAATATTCAATTTTTACTGCCAATAATGAGGAGGGCTGAGGCGGAAATGTTAGTGAGAAGGCAAAAGCGTTAGGAAAGTAGTGCAACGGGGCCATCATGACATACGAAAGTATGTGTCACTTCTGTACCCGAATAGGGATCCCCACATAACGTGATCACCGACCATAACAGCGACCCTAATCTAAAAGACTGTGTCAACTTATTCCCACCCAACCCTGTGTCTTTACTTGTCATGCTTATTTGCCGAATTCGGCGTTTATTCCTGTCTGACGGTGATAGGATCCAGGTACGACACAAACTTTCAATGTCATAGATGCATCCAATGTTGCTTGAAGGGTAAAGCTGTTTAATGAAGGCAGGAAACAAAGACATGAATTCAGGACTCCCAATCATCGACTACATCTCTTCTCTTCCCTAGGAACGGCTTCATACGACTCATTCAGTAACACAATATTCAATTTTTACTGCCAATAATGAGGGGGGCTGAGGCGGAAATGTTAGTCAGAAGGCAAAAGCGTTAGGAAAGTAGTGCAACGGGGCCATCATGACATACGAAAGTATGTGTCACTTCTGTACCCGAATAGGGATCCCCACATAACGTGATCACCGACCATAACAGCGACCCTAATCTAAAAGTCTGTGTCAACTTATTCCCACCCAACCCTGTGTCTTTACTTGTCATGCTTATTTGCCGAATTCGGCGTTTATACTTGTCTGACGGTGATAGGATCCAGGTACGACACAAACTTTCAATGTCATAGATGCATCCAATGTTGCTTGAAGGGTAAAGCTGTGTAATAAAGGCAGGAAACAAAGACATGAATTCAGGGCTCCCAATCATCGACTACATCTCTTCTCTTCCCTAGGAATGGCTTCATACGACTCATTCAGTAACACAATATTCAATTTTTACTGACAATACCAAGGGTTAGCTGAGGCGGAAATGTTAGTCAGACGGCTAAAGCGATAGAAAAGTAGTGCAACGGGGCCTTCATGACATACGAAAGTATGTGTCACTTCTGTACCCGATAGGGATCCCCACATAACGTGATCACCAACCATAACAGCGACCCTAATCTAAAAGACTGTGTCAACTTATTCCCACCCAACCCTGTGTCTTTACTTGTCATGCTTGTTTGCCGAATTCGGCGTTTATACCTGTCTGACGGTGATAGGATCCAGGTACGACACAAACTTTCAATGTCATAGATGCATCCAATGTTGCTTGAAGGGTAAAGCTGTGTAATGAAGGCAGGAAACAAAGACATGAATTCAGGGCTCCCAATCATCGACTACATCTCTTCTCTTCCCTAGGAATGGCTTCATAAGACACATTCAATAACACAATATTCAATTTTTACTGCCAATAATGAGGGGGGCTGAGGCGGAAAAGTTAGTCAGAAGGCAAAAGCGTTAGGAAAGTAGTGCAACAGGGCCATCATGACATACGAAAGTATGTGTCACTTCTCTACCCGAATGGGGATCCCCACATAACGTGATCACCGACCATAACAGCGACCCTAATCTAAAAGACTGTGTCAACATTCCCACCCAACCCTGTGTCTTTACTTGTGATGCTTATTTGCGGAATTCGGCGTTTATACTTGTCTGACGGTGATAGGATCCAGGTACGACACAAACTTTCAATGTCATAGATGCATCCAATGTTGCTTGAAGGGTAAAGCTGGGTAATAAAGGCAGGAAACAAAGACATGAATTCAGGGCTCCCAATCATCGATTACATCTCTTCTCTTCCCTAGGAACGGCTTCATACGACTCATTCAATAACACAATATTCAATATTTACTGCCAATAATGAGGGGGCTGATGCGGAAATGTTAATCAGACGGCTAAAGCGATAGGAAAGCAGTGCAACGGTGCCATCATGACATACGAAAGTATGTGTCACTTCTGTACCCGAATAGGGATCCCCACATAACGTGATCACCGACCATAACAGCGACCCTAATCTAAAAGACTGTGTCAACTCATTCCCACCCAACCCTTTGTCTTTACTTGTCATGCTTATTTGCCGAATTCGGCGTTTATTCCTGTCTGACGGTGATAGGATCCAGGTACGACACAATCTTTCAATGTCATAGATGCATCCAAAGTTGCTTGAAGGGTAAAGCAGTGTAATGAGGGAAGGAAACAAAGACATGAATTCAGGGCTCCCAATCATCGTCTACATCTCTTCTCCTCCCTAGGAACGGCTTCATACGACTCATTCAATAACACAATATTCAATTTTTACTGCGAATAATGAGGGGGGCTGAGGCGGAAATGTTAGTCAGAAGGCAAAAGCGTTAGGAAAGTAGTGCAACGGGGCCATCATGACATACGAAAGTATGTGTCACTTCTGTACCCGAATAGGGATCCCCACATAACGTGATCACCGACCATAACAGCGACCCTAATCTAAAAAACTGTGTCAAGTTATTCCCACCTAACCCTGTGCCTTTACTTGTCATGCTTATTTGCCGAATTCGGCGTTTATTCCTGTCTGACGGTGATAGGATCCAGGTACGACACAATCTTTCAATGTCATAGATGCATCCAATGTTGCTTGAAGGGTAAAGCTGTATAATAAAGGCAGGAAACAAAGACATGAATTCAGGGCTCCCAATCATCGACTACATCTCTTCTCTTCCCTAGGAATGGCTTCATACGACTCATTCAGTAACACAATATTCAATTTTTACTGACAATACCAAGGGTTAGCTGAGGCGGAAATGTTAGTCAGACGGCTAAAGCGATAGAAAAGTAGTGCAACGGGGCCTTCATGACATACGAAAGTATGTGTCACTTCTGTACCCGATAGGGATCCCCACATAACGTGATCACCAACCATAACAGCGACCCTAATCTAAAAGACTGTGTCAACTTATTCCCACCCAACCCTGTGTCTTTACTTGTCATGCTTGTTTGCCGAATTCGGCGTTTATACCTGTCTGACGGTGATAGGATCCAGGTACGACACAAACTTTCAATGTCATAGATGCATCCAATGTTGCTTGAAGGGTAAAGCTGTGTAATGAAGGCAGGAAACAAAGACATGAATTCAGGGCTCCCAATCATCGATTACATCTCTTCTCTTCCCTAGGAACGGCTTCATACGACTCATTCAATAACACAATATTCAATATTTACTGCCAATAATGAGGGGGCTGAGGCGGAAATGTTAATCAGACGGCTAAAGCGATAGGAAAGCAGTGCAACGGTGCCATCATGACATACGAAAGTATGTGTCACTTCTGTACCCGAATAGGGATCCCCACATAACGTGATCACCGACCATAACAGCGACCCTAATCTAAAAGACTGTGTCAACTCATTCCCACCCAACCCTTTGTCTTTACTTGTCATGCTTATTTGCCGAATTCGGCGTTTATTCCTGTCTGACGGTGATAGGATCCAGGTACGACACAATCTTTCAATGTCATAGATGCATCCAATGTTGCTTGAAGGGTAAAGCAGTGTAATGAGGGAAGGAAACAAAGACATGAATTCAGGGCTCCCAATCATCGTCTACATCTCTTCTCCTCCCTAGGAACGGCTTCATACGACTCATTCAATAACACAATATTCAATTTTTACTGCGAATAATGAGGGGGGCTGAGGCGGAAATGTTAGTCAGAAGGCAAAAGCGTTAGGAAAGTAGTGCAACGAGGCCATCATGACATACGAAAGTATGTGTCACTTCTGTACCCGAATAGGGATCCCCACATAACGTGATCACCGACCATAACAGCGACCCTAATCTAAAAGACTGTGTCAACTTATTCCCACCCAACCCTGTGTCTTTACTTGTCATGCTTATTTGCCGAATTCGGCGTTTATACCTGTCTGACGGTGATAGAATCCAGGTACGACAAAAACTTTCAATGTCATAGATGCATCCAATGTTGCTTGAAGGGTAAAGCTGTGTAATAAAGGCAGGAAACAAAGACATGAATTCAGGGCTCCCAATCATCGACTACATCTCTTCTCTTCCCTAGGAACGGCTTCATACGACTCATTCAGTAACACAATATTCAATTTTTACTGCGAATACCGAGTGTTAGCTGAGGCGGTAATGTTAGTCCGACGGCTAAAGCGATAGAAAAGTAGTGCAACGGGGCCTTCATGACATACTAAAGTATGTGTCACTTCTGTACCCGAATAGGGATCCCCACATAACGTGATCACCGACCATAACAGCGACCCTAATCTAAAAGACTGTGTCAACTTATTCCCACCCAACCCTGTGTCTTTACTTGTCATGCTTATTTGCCGAATTCGGCGTTTATACCTGTCTGACGGTGATAGAATCCAGGTACGACACAAACTTTCAATGTCATAGATGCATCCAATGTTGCTTGAAGGGTAAAGCTGTGTAATGAAGGCAGGAAACAAAGACATGAATTCAGGACTCCCAATCATCGACTACATCTCTTCTCTTCCCTAGGAACGGCTTCATACGACTCATTCAATAACACAATATTCAATTTTTACTGCCAATAATGAGGGGGGCTGAGGCGGAAATGTTAGTCAGAAGGCTAAAGCGATAGGAATGTAGTGCAACGGGGCCATCATGACATACGAAAGTATGTGTCACTTCTGTACCCGAATAGGGATCCCCACATAACGTGATCACCGACCATAACAGCGACCCTAATCTAAAAAACTGTGTCAAGTTATTCCCACCTAACCCTGTGTCTTTACTTGTCATGCTTATATGCCGAATTCGGCGTTTATACCTGTCTGACGGTGAGAGGATCCAGGTACGACACAAACATTCAATGTCATAGATGCATCCAATGTTGCTTGAAGGGTAAAGCTGTGTAATGAAGGCAGGAAACAAAGACATGAATTCAGTGCTCCCAATCATCGACTACATCTCTTCTCTTCCCTAGGATCAGCTTCATACCACACATTCAATAACACAATATTCAATTTTTACTGCCAATAATGAGAGGGGCAGAGGCGGAGATGTTAGTCAGAAGGCAAAAGCGTTAGGAAGGTAGTGCAACGGGGAGATCATGACATACGAAAGTATGTGTCACTTCTGTACCCGAATGGGGATCCCCACATAACGTGATCACCGACCATAACAGCGACCCTAATCTAAAAAACTGTGTCAACTTATTCCCACCCAACCCTGTGTCTTTACTTGTCATGCTTATTTGCCGAATTCGGCGTTTATACCTGTCTGACGGTGACAGGATCCAGGTACGACGCAAACATTCAATGTCATAGATGCATCCAATGTAGCTTGAAGGGTAAAGCTGTGTAATGAAGGCAGGAAACAAAGACATGAATTCAGTGCTCCCAATCATCGACTACATCTCTTCTCTTCCCTAGGAGCAGCTTCATACCACACATTCAATAACACAATATTCAATTTTTACTGCCAATAATGAGAGGGGCTGAGGCGGAAATGTTAGTCAGAAGGCTAAAGCGTTAGGAAAGTAGTGCAACGGGGCCATCATGACATACGAAAGTATGTGTCACTTCTGTACCCGAATAGGGATTCCCACATAACGTGATCACCGACCATAACAGCGACCCTAATCTAAAAAACTGTGTCAAGTTATTCCCACCCAACCCTGTGTCTTTACTTGTCATGCTTATTTGCCGAATTCGGCGTTTATACTTGTCTGACGGTGATAGGTTCCAGGTACTACACAAACTTTCAATGTCATAGATGCATCCAATGTTGCTTGAAGGGTAAAGCTGTGTAATGAAGGCAGGAAACAAAGACATGAATTCAGGGCTCCCCATCATCGACTACATCTCTTCTCTTCCCTAGGAACAGCTTCATACCACACATTTAATAACATAATATTCAATTTTCATTGCCAATAATGAGAGCGGCTGAGGCGGAAATGTTAGTCAGAAGGCTAAAGCGTTAGGAAAGTAGTGGAACGGGGCCATTATGACATACGAAAGTATGTGTCACTTCTGTACCCGAATAGGGATCCCCACATAACGTGATCACCGACCGTAACAGCGACCCTAATCTAAAAGACTGTGTCAACTTATTCCCACCCAACCCTGTGTCTTTACTTGTCATGCTTATTTGCCGAATTCGGCGTTTATTCCTGTCTGACGGTGATAGGATCCAGGTACGACACGAACTTTCAATGTCATAGATGCATCCAATGTTGCTTGAAGGGTAAAGCAGTGTAATGAGGGAAGGAAACAAAGACATGAATTCAGGGCTCCCAATCATCGGCTACATCTCTTCTCTTCCCTAGGAACGGATTCATACGACTCATTCAATAACACAATATTCAATTTTTACTGCGAATAATGAGGGGGGCTGAGGCGGAAATTTTAGTCAGAAGGCAAAAGCGTTAGGAAAGTAGTGCAACGGGGCCATCATGACATACGAAAGTATGTGTCACTTCTGTACCCGAATAGGGATCCCCACATAACGTGATCACCGACCATAACAGCGACCCTAATCTAAAAGACTGTGTCAACTTATTCCCACCCAACCATGTGTCTTTACTTGTCATGCTTATTTGCCGAATTCGGCGTTTATTCCTGTCTGACGGTGATAGGATCCAGGTACGACACAAACTTTCAATGTCATAGATGCATCCAATGTTGCTTGAAGGGTAAAGCTGTGTAATGAAGGCAGGAAACAAAGACATGAATTCAGGACTCCCAATCATCGACTACATCTCTTCTCTTCCCTAGGAACGGCTTCATACGACTCATTCAATAACACAATATTCAATTTTTACTGCCAATAATGAGGGGGGCTGAGGCGGAAATGTTAGTCAGAAGGCAAAAGCGTTAGGAAAGTAGTGCAACGGGGCCATCATGACATACGAAAGTATGTGTCACTTCTGTACCCGAATAGGGATCCCCACATAACGTGATCACCGACCATAACAGCGACCCTAATCTAAAAGACTGTGTCAGCTCATTCCCACCCAACCCTTTGTCTTTACTTGTCATGCTTATTTGCCGAATTCGGCGTTTATTCCTGTCTGACGGTGATAGGATCCAGGTACGACACAATCTTTCAATGTCATAGATGCATCCAATGTTGCTTGAAGGGTAAAGCAGTGTAATGAGGGAAGGAAACAAAGACATGAATTCAGGGCTCCCAATCATCGTCTACATCTCTTCTCCTCCCTAGGAACGGCTTCATACGACTCATTCAATAACACAATATTCAATTTTTACTGCGAATAATGAGGGGGGCTGAGGCGGAAATGTTAGTCAGAAGGCAAAAGCGTTAGGAAAGTAGTGCAACGGGGCCATCATGACATACGAAAGTATGTGTCACTTCTGTACCCGAATAGGGATCCCCACATAACGTATTCACCGACCATAACAGCGACCCTAATCTAAAAGACTGTGTCAACTTATTCCCACCGAACCCTGTGTCTTTACTTGTCATGCTTATTTGCCGAATTCGGCGTTTATACCTGTCTGACGGTGATAGAATCCAGGTACGACACAAACTTTCAATGTCATAGATGCATCCAATGTTGCTTGAAGGGTAAAGCTGTGTAATAAAGGCAGGAAACAATGACATGAATTCAGGGCTCCCAATCATCGACTACATCTCTTCTCTTCCCTAGGAACGGCTTCATACGACTCATTCAGTAACACAATATTCAATTTTTACTGCGAATACCGAGTGTTAGCTGAGGCGGTAATGTTAGTCCGACGGCTAAAGCGATAGAAAAGTAGTGCAACGGGGCCATCATGACATACGAAAGTATGTGTCACTGCTGTACCCGAATAGGGATCCCCACATAACGTGATCACCGACCATAACAGCGACCCTAATCTAAAAAACTGTGTCAAGTTATTCCCACCTAACCCTGTGTCTTTACTTGTCATGCTTATATGCCGAATTCGGCGTTTATACCTGTCTGACGGTGAGAGGATCCAGGTACGACACAAACATTCAATGTCATAGATGCATCCAATGTTGCTTGAAGGGTAAAGCTGTGTAATGAAGGCAGGAAACAAAGACATGAATTCAGTGCTCCCAATCATCGACTACATCTCTTCTCTTCCCTAGGAACAGCTTCATACCACACATTCAATAACACGATATTCAATTTTTACTGCCAATAATGAGAGGGGCAGAGGCGGAGATGTTAGTCAGAAGGCAAAAGCGTTAGGAAGGTAGTGCAACGGGGCCATCATGACATACGAAAGTATGTGTCACTTCTGTACCCGAATGGGGATCCCCACATAACGTGATCACCGACCATAATAGCGACGCTAATCTAAAAAACTGTGTCAAGGTAATCCCACCCAACCCTGTGTCTTTACTTGTCATGCTTATTTGCCGAATTCGGCGTTTATACTTGTCTGACGGTGATAGGACTCAGGAACGACACAAACATTCAATGTCATAGATGCATCCAAATGTAGCTTGAAGGGTAAAGCTGTGTAATGAAGGCAGGAAACAAAGACATGAATTCAGTGCTCCCAATCATCGACTACTTCTGTTCTCTTCCCTAGGAGCAGCTTCATACCACACATTCAATAACACAATATTCAATTATTACTGCCAATAATGAGAGGGACTGAGGCGGAAATGTTAGTCAGAAGGCAAAAGCGTTAGGAAAGTAGTGCAACGGGGCCATCATGACATACGAAAGTATGTGTCACTTCTGTACCCAAATAGGGATCCCCACATAACGTGATCACCGACCATAACAGCGACCCTAATCTAAAAAACTGTGTCAACTTATTCCCACCCAACCCTGTGTCTTTACTTGTCATGCTTATTTGCCGAATTCGGCGTTTATACCTGTCTGACGGTGATAGAATCCAGGTACGACAAAAACTTTCAATGTCATAGATGCATCCAATGTTGCTTGAAGGGTAAAGCTGTGTAATAAAGGCAGGAAACAAAGACATGAATTCAGGGCTCCCAATCATCGACTACATCTCATCTCTTCCCTAGGAACGGCTTCATACGACTCATTCAGTAACACAATATTCAATTTTTACTGCGAATACCGAGTGTTAGCTGAGGCGGTAATGTTAGTCCGACGGCTAAAGCGATAGAAAAGTAGTGCAACGGGGCCTTCATGACATACTAAAGTATGTGTCACTTCTGTACCCGAATAGGGATCCCCACATAACGTGATCACCGACCATAACAGCGACCCTAATCTAAAAGACTGTGTCAACGTATTCCCACCCAACCCTGTGTCTTTACTTGTCATGCTTATTTGCCGAATTCGGCGTTTATACCTGTCTGACGGTGATAGAATCCAGGTACGACACAAACTTTCAATGTCATAGATGGATCCAATGTTGCTTGAAGGGTAAAGCTGTGTAATGAAGGCAGGAAACAAAGACATGAATTCAGGACTCCCAATCATCGACTACATCTCTTCTCTTCCCTAGGAACGGCTTCATACGACTCATTCAATAACACAATATTCAATTTTTACTGCCAATAATGAGGGGGGCTGAGGCGGAAATGTTAGTCAGAAGGCTAAAGCGATAGGAATGTAGTGCAACGGGGCCATCATGACATACGAAAGTATGTGTCACTTCTGTACCCGAATAGGGATCCCCACATAACGTGATCACCGACCATAACAGCGACCCTAATCTAAAAAACTGTGTCAAGTTATTCCCACCTAACCCTGTGTCTTTACTTGTCATGCTTATATGCCGAATTCGGCGTTTATACCTGTCTGACGGTGAGAGGATCCAGGTACGACACAAACATTCAATGTCATAGATGCATCCAATGTTGCTTGAAGGGTAAAGCTGTGTAATGAAGGCAGGAAACAAAGACATGAATTCAGTGCTCCCAATCATCGACTACATCTCTTCTCTTCCCTAGGATCAGCTTCATACCACACATTCAATAACACAATATTCAATTTTTACTGCCAATAATGAGAGGGGCAGAGGCGGAGATGTTAGTCAGAAGGCAAAAGCGTTAGGAAGGTAGTGCAACGGGGAGATCATGACATACGAAAGTATGTGTCACTTCTGTAACCGAATGGGGATCCCCACATAACGTGATCACCGACCATAACAGCGACCCTAATCTAAAAAACTGTGTCAAGTTAATCCCACCCAACCCTGTGTCTTTACTTGTCATGCTTATTTGCCGAATTCGGCGTTTATACTTGTCTGACGGTGATAGGACTCAGGAACGACACAAACATTCAATGTCATAGATGCATCCAATGTAGCTTGAAGGGTAAAGCTGTGTAATGAAGGCAGGAAACAAAGACATGAATTCAGTGCTCCCAATCATCGACTACATCTGTTCTCTTCCCTAGGAGCAGCTTCATACCACACATTCAATAACACAATATTCAATTTTTACTGCCAATAATGAGAGGGACTGAGGCGGAAATGTTAGTCAGAAGGCAAAAGCGTTAGGAAAGTAGTGCAACGGGGCCATCATGACATACGAAAGTATGTGTCACTTCTGTACCCAAATAGGGATCCCCACATAACGTGATCACCGACCATAACAGCGACCCTAATCTAAAAAACTGTGTCAACTTATTCCCACCCAACCCTGTGTCTTTACTTGTCATGCTTATTTGCCGAATTCGGCGTTTATACCTGTCTGACGGTGACAGGATCCAGGTACGACGCAAACATTCAATGTCATAGATGCATCCAATGTAGCTTGAAGGGTAAAGCTGTGTAATGAAGGCAGGAAACAAAGACATGAATTCAGTGCTCCCAATCATCGACTACATCTCTTCTCTTCCCTAGGAGCAGCTTCATACCACACATTCAATAACACAATATTCAATTTTTACTGCCAATAATGAGAGGGGCTGTGGCGGAAATGTTAGTCAGAAGGCTAAAGCGTTAGGAAAGTAGTGCAACGGGGCCATCATGACATACGAAAGTATGTGTCACTTCTGTACCCGAATAGGGATTCCCACATAACGTGATCACCGACCATAACAGCGACCCTAATCTAAAAAACTGTGTCAAGTTATTCCCACCCAACCCTGTGTCTTTACTTGTCATGCTTATTTGCCGAATTCGGCGTTTATAGCTGTCTGACGGTGATAGGATCCAGGTACTACACAAACTTTCAATGTCATAGATGCATCCAATGTTGCTTGAAGGGTAAAGCTGTGTAATGAAGGCAGGAAACAAAGACATGAATTCAGGGCTCCCCATCATCGACTACATCTCTTCTCTTCCCTAGGAACAGCTTCATACCACACATTTAATAACATAATATTCAATTTTCATTGCCAATAATGAGAGCGGCTGAGGCGGAAATGTTAGTCAGAAGGCTAAAGCGTTAGGAAAGTAGTGGAACGGGGCCATTATGACAGACGAAAGTATGTGTCACTTCTGTACCCGAATAGGGATCCCCACATAACGTGATCACCGACCGTAACAGCGACCCTAATCTAAAAGACTGTGTCAACTTATTCCCACCCAACCCTGTGTCTTTACTTGTCATGCTTATTTGCCGAATTCGGCGTTTATTCCTGTCTGACGGTGATAGGATCCAGGTACGACACGAACTTTCAATGTCATAGATGCATCCAATGTTGCTTGAAGGGTAAAGCAGTGTAATGAGGGAAGGAAACAAAGACATGAATTCAGGGCTCCCAATCATCGTCTACATCTCTTCTCTTCCCTAGGAACGGCTTCATACGACTCATTCAATAACACAATATTCAATTTTTACTGCCAATAATGAGGGGGGCTGAGGCGGAAATTTTAGTCAGAAGGCAAAAGCGTTAGGAAAGTAGTGCAACGGGGCCATCATGACATACGAAAGTATGTGTCACTTCTGTACCCGAATAGGGATCCCCACATAACATGATCACCGACCATAACAGCGACCCCTAATCTAAAAGACTGTGTCAACTTATTCCCACCCAACCATGTGTCTTTACTTGTCATGCTTATTTGCCGAATTCGGCGTTTATTCCTGTCTGACGGTGATAGGATCCAGGTACGACACAAACTTTCAATGTCATAGATGCATCCAATGTTGCTTGAAGGGTAAAGCTGTGTAATGAAGGCAGGAAACAAAGACATGAATTCAGGGCTCCCAATCATCGACTACATCTCTTCTCTTCCCTAGGAACGGCTTCATACGACTCATTCAATAACACAATATTCAATTTTTACTGCCAATAATGAGGGGGGCTGAGGCGGAAATGTTAGTCAGAAGGCAAAAGCGTTAGGAAAGTAGTGCAACGGGGCCATCATGACATACGAAAGTATGTGTCACTTCTGTACCCGAATAGGGATCCCCACATAACGTGATCACCGACCATAACAGCGACCCTAATCTAAAAGACTGTGTCAACTCATTCCCACCCAACCCTTTGTCTTTACTTGTCATGCTTATTTGCCGAATTCGGCGTTTATTCCTGTCTGACGGTGATAGGATCCAGGTACGACACAATCTTTCAATGTCATAGATGCATCCAATGTTGCTTGAAGGGTAAAGCAGTGTAATGAGGGAAGGAAACAAAGACATGAATTCAGGGCTCCCAATCATCGTCTCCATCTCTTCTCCTCCCTAGGAACGGCTTCATACGACTCATTCAATAACACAATATTCAATTTTTACTGCGAATAATGAGGGGGGCTGAGGCGGAAATGTTAGTCCGACGGCTAAAGCGATAGAAAAGTAGTGCAACGGGGCCATCATGACATACGAAAGTATGTGTCACTTCTGTACCCGAATAGGGATCCCCACATAACGTGATCACCGACCATAACAGCGACCCCTAATCTAAAAAACTGTGTCAAGTTATTCCCACCTAACCCTGTGTCTTTACTTGTCATGCTTATATGCCGAATTCGGCGTTTATACCTGTCTGACGGTGAGAGGATCCAGGTACGACACAAACATTCAATGTCATAGATGCATCCAATGTTGCTTGAAGGGTAAAGCTGTGTAATGAAGGCAGGAAACAAAGACATGAATTCAGTGCTCCCAATCATCGACTACATCTCTTCTCTTCCCTAGGAACAGCTTCATACCACACATTCAATAACACGATATTCAATTTTTACTGCCAATAATGAGAGGGGCAGAGGCGGAGATGTTAGTCAGAAGGCAAAAGCGTTAGGAAGGTAGTGCAACGGGGCCATCATGACATACGAAAGTATGTGTCACTTCTGTACCCGAATGGGGATCCCCACATAACGTGATCACCGACCATAACAGCGACCCTAATCTAAAAACTGTGTCAAGTTAATCCCACCCAACCCTGTGTCTTTTACTTGTCATGCTTATTTGCCGAATTCGGCGTTTATACTTGTCTGACGGTGATAGGACTCAGGAACGACACAAACATTCAATGTCATAGATGCATCCAAATGTAGCTTGAAGGGTAAAGCTGTGTAATGAAGGCAGGAAACAAAGACATGAATTCAGTGCTCCCAATCATCGACTACTTCTGTTCTCTTCCCTAGGAGCAGCTTCATACCACACATTCAATAACACAATATTCAATTATTACTGCCAATAATGAGAGGGACTGAGGCGGAAATGTTAGTCAGAAGGCAAAAGCGTTAGGAAAGTAGTGCAACGGGGCCATCATGACATACGAAAGTATGTGTCACTTCTGTACCCAAATAGGGATCCCCACATAACGTGATCACCGACCATAACAGCGACCCTAATCTAAAAAACTGTGTCAACTTATTCCCACCCAACCCTGTGTCTTTACTTGTCATGCTTATTTGCCGAATTCGGCGTTTATACCTGTCTGACGGTGACAGGATCCAGGTACGACACAAACATTCAATGTCATAGACCCTAATCTAAAAAACTGTGTCAACTTATTCCCACCCAACCCTGTGTCTTTACTTGTCATGCTTATTTGCCGAATTCGGCGTTTATACCTGTCTGACGGTGACAGGATCCAGGTACGACACAAACATTCAATGTCATAGATGCATCCAATGTAGCTTGAAGGGTAAAGCTGTGTAATGAAGGCAGGAAACAAAGACATGAATTCAGTGCTCCCAATCATCGACTACATCTCTTCTCTTCCCTAGGAGCAGCTTCATACCACACATTCAATAACACAATATTCAATTTTTACTGCCAATAATGAGAGGGGCTGAGGCGGAAATGTTAGTCAGAAGGCTAAAGCGTTAGGAAAGTAGTGCAACGGGGCCATCATGACATACGAAAGTATGTGTCACTTCTGTACCCGAATAGGGATTCCCACATAACGTGATCACCGACCATAACAGCGACCCTAATCTAAAAAACTGTGTCAAGTTATTCCCACCCAACCCTGTGTCTTTACTTGTCATGCTTATTTGCCGAATTCGGCGTTTATAGCTGTCTGACGGTGATAGGATCCAGGTACTACACAAACTTTCAATGTCATAGATGCATCCAATGTTGCTTGAAGGGTAAAGCTGTGTAATGAAGGCAGGAAACAAAGACATGAATTCAGGGCTCCCATCATCGACTACATCTCTTCTCTTCCCTAGGAACAGCTTCATACCACACATTTAATAACATAATATTCAATTTTCATTGCCAATAATGAGAGGGACTGAGGCGGAAATGTTAGTCAGAAGGCAAAAGCGTTAGGAAAGTAGTGCAACGGGGCCATCATGACATACGAAAGTATGTGTCACTTCTGTACCCAAATAGGGATCCCCACATAACGTGATCACCGACCATAACAGCGACCCTAATCTAAAAAACTGTGTCAACTTATTCCCACCCAACCCTGTGTCTTTACTTGTCATGCTTATTTGCCGAATTCGGCGTTTATACCTGTCTGACGGTGACAGGATCCAGGTACGACACAAACTTTCAATGTCATAGATGCATCCAATGTTGCTTCAAGGGTAAAGCTGTGTAATGAAGGCAGGAAACAAAGACATGAATTCAGGGCTCCCAATCATCGACTGCATCTCTTCTCTTCCCTAGGAACAGCTTCATACCACTTATTTATAACACAATATTCAAATTTCATTGCCAATAATGAGAGGGGCTGAGGCGGAAAAGTTAGTCAGAAGCCTAATGCGCTAGGAAAGTAGTGCAACGGGGCCATCATGACATACGAAAGTATGTGTCACTTCTGTACCCGAATAGGGATCCCCACATAACGTGATCACCGACCATAACAGCGACCCTAATCTAAAAGACTGTGTCAACTTATTCCCACCCAACCCTGTGTCTTTACTTGTCATGCTTAATTGCCGAATTCGGCGTTTATACCTGTCTGACGGTGGTAGGATCCAGGTACGACACAAACTTTCAATGTCATAGATGCATCCAATGTTGCTTGAAGGGTGAAGCAGTGTAATGAGGGAAGGAAACAAAGACATGAATTCAGGGCTCCCCAATCATCATCTATATATCTTCTCTTCCCTAGGAACGGCTTCATACGACTCATTCAATAACACAATATTCAATTTTTACTGCCAATAATGAGGGGGGCTGAGGCGGAAATGTTAGTGAGAAGGCAAAAGCGTTAGGAAAGTAGTGCAACGGGGCCATCATGACATACGAAAGTATGTGTCACTTCTGTACCCGAATAGGGGTCCCCACATAACGTGATCACCGACCATAACAGCGACCCTAATCTAAAAGACTGTGTCAACTTATTCCCACCCAACCCTCTGTCTTTACTTGTCATGCTTATTTGCCGAATTCGGCGTTTATTCCTGTCTGACGGTGATAGGATCCAGGTACGACACAAACTTTCAATGTCATAGATGCATCCAATGTTGCTTGAAGGGTAAAGCTGTGTAATGAAGGCAGGAAACAAAGACATGAATTCAGGACTCCCAATCATCGACTACATCTCTTCTCTTCCCTAGGAACGGCTTCATACGACTCATTCAATAACACAATATTCAATTTTTACTGCCAATAATGAGGGGGGCTGAGGCGGAAATGTTAGTCAGAAGGCAAAAGCGTTAGGAAAGTAGTGCAACGGGGCCGTCATGACATACGAAAGTATGTGTCACTTCCGTACCCGAATAGGGATCCCCACATAACGTGATCACCGACCATAACAGCGACCCTAATCTAAAAGACTGTGTCAACTTATTCCCACCCAACCCTGTGTCTTTACTTGTCATGCTTATTTGCCGAATTCGGCGTTTATACTTGTCTGACGGTGATAGGATCCAGGTACGACACAAACTTTCAATGTCATAGATGCATCCAATGTTGCTTGAAGGGTAAAGCTGTGTAATAAAGGCAGGAAACAAAGACATGAATTCAGGGCTCCCCAATCATCGACTACATCACTTCTCTTCCCTAGGAATGGCTTCATACGACTCATTCAGTAACACAATATTCAATTTTTACTGACAATACCAAGGGTTAGCTGAGGCGGAAATGTTAGTCAGAAGGCTAAAGCGATAGAAAAGTAGTGCAACGGGGCCTTCATGACATACGAAAGTATGTGTCACTTCTGTACCCGAATAGGGATCCCCACATAACGTGATCACCAACCATAACAGCGACCCTAATCTAAAAGACTGTGTCAACTTATTCCCACCCAACCCTGTGTCTTTACTTGTCATGCTTGTTTGCCGAATTCGGCGTTTATACCTGTCTGACGGTGATAGGATCCAGGTACGACACAAACTTTCAATGTCATAGATGCATCCAATGTTGCTTGAAGGGTAAAGCTGTGTAATGAAGGCAGAAACAAAGACATGAATTCAGGGCTCCCAATCATCGACTACATCTCTTCTCTTCCCTAGGAATAGCTTCATAAGACACATTCAATAACACAATATTCAATTTTTACTGACAATAATGAGGGGGGCTGAGGCGGAAATGTTAGTCAGAAGGCAAAAGCGCTAGGAAAGTAGTGCAACGGGGCATCATGACATACGAAAGTATGTGTCACTTCTGTACCCGAGTAGGGATCCCCACATAACGTGATCACCGACCATAACAGCGACCCTAATCTAAAAGACTGTGTCAACTTATTCCCACCCAACCCTGTGTCTTTACTTGTCATGCTTAATTGCCGAATTCGGCGTTTATACCAGTCTGACGGTGATAGGATCCAGGTACGACACAAACTTTCAATGTCATAGATGCATCCAATGTTGCTTGAAGGATAAAGCTGTGTAATGAAGGCAGGAAACAAAGACTTGAATTCAGGACTCCCAATCATCGACTACATCTCTTCTCTTCCCTAGGAACGGCTTCATACGACTCATTCAATAACACAATATTCAATTTTTACTGCCAATAATGAGGGGGGCTGAGGCGGAAATGTTAGTCAGAAGGCAAAAGCGTTAGGAAAGTAGTGCAACGGGGCCATCATGACATACGAAAGTATGTGTCACTTCTGTACAAGAATGGGGATCCCCACATAACGTGATCACCGACCATAACAGCGACCCTAATCTAAAAGACTGTCAACATTCCCACCCAACCCTGTGTCTTTACTTGTCATGCTTATTTGCCGAATTCGGCGTTTATATCTGTCTGACGGTGATAGGATCCATGTACGGCACTAACTTTCAATGTCATAGATGCATCCAATGTTGCTTGAAGGGTAAAGCTGTGTAATAAAGGCAGGAAACAAAGACATGAATTCAGTGCTCCCAATCATCGACTACATCTGTTCTCTTCCCTAGGAGCAGCTTCATACCACACATTCAATAACACAATATTCAATTTTTACTGCCAATAATGAGAGGGACTGAGGCGGAAATGTTAGTCAGAAGGCTAAAGCGTTAGGAAAGTAGTGCAACGGGGCCATCATGACATACGAAAGTCTGTGTCACTTCTGTACCCGAATAGGGATCCCCACATAACGTGATCACCGACCATAACAGCGACCCTAATCTAAAAAACTGTGTCAACTTATTCCCACCCAACCCTGTGTCTTTACTTGTCTTGCTTAATTGCCGAATTCGGCGTTTATACCTGTCTGACGGTGATAGGATCCAGGTACGACACAAACTTTCAATGTCATAGATGCATCCAATGTTGCTTGAAGGGTAAGGCTGTGTAATGAAGGCAGGAAACAAAGACATGAATTCAGGGCTCCCAATCATCGACTACATCTCCTCTCTTCCCTAGGAATGGCTTCATAGGACACATTCAATAACACAATATTCAATTTTTACTGCCAATAATGAGGGGGGCTGAGGCGGAAATGTTAGTCAGAAGGCTAAAGCGTCAGGAAAGTAGTGCAACGGGGCCATCATGACATACGAAAGTATGTGTCACTTCTGTACCCGAATGGGGATCCCCACATAACGTGATCACCGACCATAACAGCGACCCTAATCTAAAAAACTGTGTCAAGTTAATCCCACCCAACCCTGTGTCTTTACTTGTCATGCTTATTTGCCGAATTCGGCGTTTATACCTGTCTGACGGTGATAGGATCCAGGTACGACACAAACATTCAATGTCATAGATGCATCCAATGTTGCTTGAAGGGTAAAGCTGTGTAATGAAGGCAGGAAACAAAGACATGAATTCAGTGCTCCCAATCATCGACTACATCTGTTCTCTTCCCTAGGAGCAGCTTCATACCACACATTCAATAACACAATATTCAATTTTTACTGCCAATAATGAGAGGGACTGAGGCGGAAATGTTAGTCAGAAGGCTAAAGCGTTAGGAAAGTAGTGCAACGGGGCTATCATGAATACGAAAGTATGTGTCACTTCTGTACCCGAGTAGGGATCCCCACATAACGTGTTCACCGACCATAGCAGCGACCCTAATCTAAAAGACTGTGTCAACTTATTCCCACCCAACCCTGTGTCTTTACTTGTCATGCTTAATTGCCGAATTCGGCGTTTATACCAGTCTGACGGTGATAGGATCCAGGTACGACACAAACTTTCAATGTCATAGATGCATTCAATGTTGCTTGAAGGATAAAGCTGTGTAATGAAGGCAGGAAACAAAGACTTGAATTCAGGACTCCCAATCATCGACTACATCTCTTCTCTTCCCTAGGAACGGCTTCATACGACTCATTCAATAACACAATATTCAATTTTTACTGCCAATAATGAGGGGGGCTGAGGCGGAAATGTTAGTCAGAAGCCTAAAGCGATAGGAAAGTAGTGCAACGGGGCCATCATGACATACGAAAGTATGTGTCACTTCTGTACCTGAATAGGGATCCCCACATAACGTGATCACCGACCATAACAGCGACCCTAATCTGAAAAACTGTGTCAAGTTATTCCAACCTAACCCTGTGTCTTTACTTGTCATGCTTGTTTGCCGAATTCGGCGTTTATACCTGTCTGACGGTGATAGGATCCAGGTACGACACAAACTTTCAATGTCATAGATGCATCCAATGTTGCTTGAAGGGTAAAGCTGTGTAATGAAGGCAGAAACAAAGACATGAATTCAGGGCTCCCAATCATCGACTACATCTCTTCTCTTCCCTAGGAATAGCTTCATAAGACACATTCAATAACACAATATTCAATTTTTACTGACAATAATGAGGGGGGCTGAGGCGGAAATGTTAGTCAGAAGGCAAAAGCGCTAGGAAAGTAGTGCAACGGGGCATCATGACATACGAAAGTATGTGTCACTTCTGTACCCGAGTAGGGATCCCCACATAACGTGATCACCGACCATAACAGCGACCCTAATCTAAAAGACTGTGTCAACTTATTCCCACCCAACCCTGTGTCTTTACTTGTCATGCTTAATTGCCGAATTCGGCGTTTATACCAGTCTGACGGTGATAGGATCCAGGTACGACACAAACTTTCAATGTCATAGATGCATCCAATGTTGCTTGAAGGATAAAGCTGTGTAATGAAGGCAGGAAACAAAGACTTGAATTCAGGACTCCCAATCATCGACTACATCTCTTCTCTTCCCTAGGAGTGGCTTCATACGACTCATTCAATAACACAATATTCAATTTTTACTGCCAATAATGAGGGGGGCTGAGGCGGAAATGTTAGTCAGAAGGCAAAAGCGTTAGGAAAGTAGTGCAACGGGGCCATCATGACATACGAAAGTATGTGTCACTTCTGTACAAGAATGGGGATCCCCACATAACGTGATCACCGACCATAACAGCGACCCTAATCTAAAAGACTGTCAACATTCCCACCCAACCCTGTGTCTTTACTTGTCATGCTTATTTGCCGAATTCGGCGTTTATATCTGTCTGACGGTGATAGGATCCATGTACGGCACTAACTTTCAATGTCATAGATGCATCCAATGTTGCTTGAAGGGTAAAGCTGTGTAATAAAGGCAGGAAACAAAGACATGAATTCAGTGCTCCCAATCATCGACTACATCTGTTCTCTTCCCTAGGAGCAGCTTCATACCACACATTCAATAACACAATATTCAATTTTTACTGCCAATAATGAGAGGGACTGAGGCGGAAATGTTAGTCAGAAGGCTAAAGCGTTAGGAAAGTAGTGCAACGGGGCCATCATGACATACGAAAGTCTGTGTCACTTCTGTACCCGAATAGGGATCCCCACATAACGTGATCACCGACCATAACAGCGACCCTAATCTAAAAAACTGTGTCAACTTATTCCCACCCAACCCTGTGTCTTTACTTGTCTTGCTTAATTGCCGAATTCGGCGTTTATACCTGTCTGACGGTGATAGGATCCAGGTACGACACAAACTTTCAATGTCATAGATGCATCCAATGTTGCTTGAAGGGTAAGGCTGTGTAATGAAGGCAGGAAACAAAGACATGAATTCAGGGCTCCCAATCATCGACTACATCTCCTCTCTTCCCTAGGAATGGCTTCATAGGACACATTCAATAACACAATATTCAATTTTTACTGCCAATAATGAGGGGGGCTGAGGCGGAAATGTTAGTCAGAAGGCTAAAGCGTCAGGAAAGTAGTGCAACGGGGCCATCATGACATACGAAAGTATGTGTCACTTCTGTACCCGAATGGGGATCCCCACATAACGTGATCACCGACCATAACAGCGACCCTAATCTAAAAAACTGTGTCAAGTTAATCCCACCCAACCCTGTGTCTTTACTTGTCATGCTTATTTGCCGAATTCGGCGTTTATACCTGTCTGACGGTGATAGGATCCAGGTACGACACAAACATTCAATGTCATAGATGCATCCAATGTTGCTTGAAGGGTAAAGCTGTGTAATGAAGGCAGGAAACAAAGACATGAATTCAGTGCTCCCAATCATCGACTACATCTGTTCTCTTCCCTAGGAGCAGCTTCATACCACACATTCAATAACACAATATTCAATTTTTACTGCCAATAATGAGAGGGACTGAGGCGGAAATGTTAGTCAGAAGGCTAAAGCGTTAGGAAAGTAGTGCAACGGGGCCATCATGAATACGAAAGTATGTGTCACTTCTGTACCCGAGTAGGGATCCCCACATAACGTGTTCACCGACCATAGCAGCGACCCTAATCTAAAAGACTGTGTCAACTTATTCCCACCCAACCCTGTGTCTTTACTTGTCATGCTTAATTGCCGAATTCGGCGTTTATACCAGTCTGACGGTGATAGGATCCAGGTACGACACAAACTTTCAATGTCATAGATGCATTCAATGTTGCTTGAAGGATAAAGCTGTGTAATGAAGGCAGGAAACAAAGACTTGAATTCAGGACTCCCAATCATCGACTACATCTCTTCTCTTCCCTAGGAACGGCTTCATACGACTCATTCAATAACACAATATTCAATTTTTACTGCCAATAATGAGGGGGGCTGAGGCGGAAATGTTAGTCAGAAGCCTAAAGCGATAGGAAAGTAGTGCAACGGGGCCATCATGACATACGAAAGTATGTGTCACTTCTGTACCTGAATAGGGATCCCCACATAACGTGATCACCGACCATAACAGCGACCCTAATCTGAAAAACTGTGTCAAGTTATTCCAACCTAACCCTGTGTCTTTACTTGTCATGCTTATTTGCCGAATTCAGCGTTTATACCTGTCTGACGGTGATAGGATCCAGGTACGACACAAACTTTCAATGTCATAGATGCATCCAATGTTGCTTGAAGGTTAAAGCTGTGTAATGAAGGCAGGAAACAAAGACATGAATTCAGGGCTCCCAATCATCGACTACATCTCTTCTCTTCCCTAGGAATGGCTTCATAGGACACATTCAATAACACAATATTCAATTTTTATTGCCAATAATGAGGGGGGCTGAGGCGGAAATGTTAGTCAGAAGGCTAAAGCGTTAGGAAAGTAGTGCAACGGGGCCATCATGACATACGAAAGTATGTGTCACTTCTGTACCCGAATAGGGATCCCCACATAACGTGATCACCGACCATAACAGCGACCCTAATCTAAAAGACTGTGTCAACATTCCCACCCAACCCTGTGTCTTTACTTGTCATGCTTACTTGCCGAATTCGGCGTTTATTCCTGTCTGACGGTGATAGGATCCAGGTACGACACAAACTTTCAATGTCATAGATGCATCCAATGTTGCTTGAAGGGTAAAGCTGTGTAATAAAGGCAGGAAACAAAGACATGAATTCAGGGCTCCCAATCATCGACTACATCTCTTCTCTTCCCTAGGAACGGCTTCATACGACTCATTCAATAACACAATATTCAATTTTTACTGCCAATTATGAGAGGGGCCTGAGGCGGAAATGTTAGTCAGAAGGCTAAAGCGATAGGAAAGTAGTGCAACGGGGCCATCATGACATACGAAAGTATGTGTCACTTCTGTACCCGAATGGGGATCCCCACACAACGTGATCACCGACCATAACAGCGACCCTAATCTAAAAGACTGTGTCAACATTCCAACCCAACCCTGTGTCTTTACTTGTCAT
>NW_025728985.1:0-186726 GCF_021461385.2 Schistocerca piceifrons | reverse complement strand
TTTATACCTGTCTGACGGTGATAGGATCCAGGTACGAAACAAACTTTCAATGTCATAGATGCATCCAATGTTGCTTGAAGGGGAAAGCTGTGTAATGAAGGCAGGAAACAAAGACATGAATTGAGGGCTCCCAATCATCGACTACATCTCTTTTCTTCCCTAGGAACGGCTTCATACGACTCATTCAATAACACAATATTCAATTTTTACTGCCAATAATGAGGGGGGCTGAGGCGGAAATGTTAGTCAGAAGGCTAAAGCGTTAGGAAAGTAGTGTAACGGGGCCATCATGACATACGAAAGTATGTGTCACTTCTGTACCCGAATAGGGATCCCCACATAACGTGATCACCGACCATAACAGCGACCCTAATCTAAAAAACTGTGTCAAGTTATTCCCACCCAACCCTGTGTATTTACTTGTCATGCTTATTTGCCGAATTCGGCGTTTATACCTGTCTGACGGTGATAGGATCCAGGTACGACACAAACATTCAATGTCATAGATGCATCCAATGTTGATTGAAGGGTAAAGCTGTGTAATGAAGGCAGGAAACAAAGACATGAATTCAGTGCTCCCAATTATCGTCTACATCTCTTCCCTTCCCTAGGAAAACCTTCATACCACACATTCAATAACACAATATTCAATTTTTACTGCCAATAATGTGAGGGGCTGAGGCGGAAATGTTAGTCAGAAGGGTAAAGCGTTAGGAAAGTAGTGGAACGGGGCCATCATGACATACGAAAGTATGTGTCACTTCTGTACCCGAATAGGGATCCCCACATAACGTGATCACCGACCATAACAGCGACCCTAATCTAAAAAACTGTGTCAAGTTATTCCCACCCCAACCCTGTGTCTTTACTTGTCATGCTTATTTGCCGAATTCGGCGTTTATACCAGTCTGACGGTGATAGGATCGAGGTACGACACAAACTTTCAATGTCATAGATGCATCCAATGTTGCTTGAAGGTTAAAGCTGTGTAATAAAGGCAGGAAACAAAGACATGAATTCAGGGCTCCCAATCATCGACTACATCTCTTCTCTTCCCTAGGAACGGCTTCATACGACTCATTCAACAACACAATATTCAATTTTTACTGCCAATAATGAGGGGGGCTGAGGCGGAAATGTTAATCAGAAGACTAAAGCGATAGGAAAGCAGTGCAACGGTGCCATCATGACATACGAAAGTATGTGTCACTTCTGTACCCCAATACGGATCCCCACATAACGCGATCACCGACCATAACAGCGACCCTAATATAAAAGACTGTGTCAACTTATTCCCACCCAACCCTGTGTCTTTACTTGTCATGCTTATTTGCCGAATTCGGCGTTTATACCTGTCTGACGGTGAGAGGATCCAGGTACGACACAAACTTTCAATGTCATAGATGCATCCAATGTTGCTTGAAGGGTAAAGCTGTGTAATGAAGGCAGGAAACAAAGACATGAATTCAGGACTCCCAATCATCGACTACATCTCTTCTCTTCCCTAGGAACGGCTTCATAGCACTCATTCAATAACACAATATTCAATTTTTACTGCCAATAATGAGGGGGGCTGAGGCGCAAATGTAAGTCAGAAGGCTAAAGCGATAGGAAAGTGGTGCAACGCGGCCATCATGACATACGAATGTATGTGTCACTTCTGTACCCCAATACGGATCCCCACATAACGTGATCACCGACCATAACAGCGACCCTAATCTAAAAGACTGTGTCAACTTATTCCCACCCACCCCTGTGTCTTTACTTGTCATGCTTATTTGCCGAATTCGGCTTTTATACCTGTGTGACGGTGATAGAATCCAGGTACGACACAAACTTCCAATGTCATAGATGCATCCAATGTTGCTTGAAGGGTAATGCTGTGTAATAAAGGCAGGAAACAAAGTCATGAATTCACGGCTGCCAATCATCGACTACATCTCTTCTCTTCCCTAGGAGCAGCTTCATACCACACATTCAGTAACACAATATTCAATTTTTACTGCCAACAATGAGATGGGCTGAGGCGGAAATGTTAGTCAGAAGGCTAAAGCGTTAGGAAAGTAGTGCAACGGGGCCATCATGACATACGAAAGTATGTGTCACTTCAGTACCCGAATAGGGATCCCCACATAACGTGATCACCGACCATAACAGCGACCCTAATCTAGTAGACTGTGTCAACTGATTCCCACCCAACCCTGTGTCTTTACTAGTCATGCTTATTTGCCGAATTCGGCGTTTATACCTGTCTGACGGTTATAGGATCCAGGTACGACACAAACTTTCAATGTCATACAATCATCCAATGTTGCTTTAAGGGTAAAGCTGTGTAATAAAGGCAGGAAGCGAAGACATGAATTCAGGGCTCCCAATCATCGACTACATCTCTTCTCTTCCCAAGGAACGGCTTCATACGACTCATTCAGTAACACAATATTCAATTTTTACTCCCAATACCAAGGGTTAGCTGAGGCGGAAATGTTAGTGAGACGGCTAAAGCGATAGAAAAGTAGTGCAACGGGGCCTTCATGACATACGAAAGTATGTGTCACTTCTGTACCCGAATACGGATCCCCACATAACGTGATCAACGACCATAACAGCGGCCCTAATCTAAAAAACTGTGTCAAGTTATTCCCACCCAACCCTGTGTCTTTACTTGTCATGCTTATTTGCCGAATTCGGCGTTTATACCTGTCTGACGGTGATAGGATCCAGGTACTACACAAACTTTCAATGTCATAGATGCATCCAATGTTGCTTGAAGAGTAAAGCTGTGTAATGGAGGCAAGAAACAAAGACATGAATTCAGGGCTCCCAATCATCGACTACATCTCTTCTCTTCCCTAGGAACGGCTTCATACAACTCATTCAGTAACACAATATTCAATTTTTACTGCCAATAATGAGGGGTGCTGAGGCGGAAATGTTAGTCAGATGGCAAAAGCGTTAGGAAACTAGTGCAACGGGGCCATCATGATATACGAAAGTATGTGTCACTTCTGCACCCGAATAGGGATCCCCACATAACGTGATCACCGACCATAACAGTGACCCTAATCGAAAAAACTGTGTCAAGTTAATCCCACCCAACCCTGTGTCTTTAGTTGTCATGCTTATTTGCCGAATTCGGCGTTTATACCTGTCTGACGGTGATAGGATCCAGGTACGACACAAACATTCAATGTCATAGATGTATCCAATGTTGCTTGAAGGGTAAAGCTGTGTAATGACGGCAGGAAACAAAGACATGAATTCAGGGCTCCCAATCATCGACTACATCTCTTCTCTTCCCTGGGAGCAGCTTCATACCACACATTCAGTAACACAATATTCAATTTTTACTGCCAATAATGAGATTGGCTGAGGCGGAAATGTTAGTCAGAAGGCAAAAGCGTTAGGAAAGTAGTGCAACGGGGCCATCATGACATACGAAAGTATGTGTCACTTCTGTACCCGAATAGGGATCCCCACATAACGTGATCACCGACCATAACAGCGACCCTAATCTAGAAGACTGTGTCAACTTATTCCCACCCAACCCTGTGTCTTTACTAGTCATGCTTATTTGCCGAATTCGGCGTTTATACCTGTCTGACGGTGATAGGATCAGGGTACGACACAAACTTTCAATGTCATAGATGCATCCAATGTAGCTTGAAGGGTAAAGCTGTGTAATAAAAGCAGGAAACAAAGACATGAATTCAGGGCTCCCAATCATCGACTACATCTCTTCTCTTCCCTAGGAACGGCTTCATACGACTCATTCAGTAACACAATATTCAGTTTTTACTGCCAATACCAAGGGTTAGCAGAGGCGGAAACGTTAGTCAGACGGCTAAAGCGATAGAAAAGTAGTGCAACGGGGCCTTCATGACATACGAAAGTATGTGTCACTTCTGTACCCGAATAGGGATCCCCACATAACGTGATCACCGACAATAACAGCGACCCTCATCTAAAAGACTGTGTCAACTTATTCCCACCCAACCCTGTGTCTTTACTTGTCATGCTTATTTGCCGAATTCGGCGTTTATACCTGTCTGACGGTGATAGGATCCAGGTACGACACAAACTTTCAATGTCATAGATGCATCCAATGTTGCTTGAAGGGTAAAGCTGTGTAATGAAGGCAGGAAACAAAGACATGAATTCAGGACTCCCAATCATCGACTACATCTCTTCTCTTCCCTAGGAACAGCTTCATACCACACATTCAATAACACAATATTCAATTTTTACTGCCAATAATGAGAGGGGCTGAGGCGGAAATGTTAGTCAGACGGCTAAATCGTTAGGAAAGTAGTGCAACGGGGCCATCATGACATACGAAAGTATGTGTCACTTCTGTACCCGAATAGGGATCCCCACATAACGTGATCACCGACCATAACAGCGACCCGAATCTAAAAAACTGTGTCAAGTTATTCCCACCCAACCCTGTGTCTTTACTTGTCATGCTTATTTGCCGAATTCGGCGTTTATACCTGTCTGACGGTGATAGGATCCAGGTACGACACAAACTTTCAATGTCATAGATGCATCCAATGTTGCTTTAAGGGTAAAGCTATGTAATAAAGGCAGGAACCAAAGACATGAATTCAGGGCTCCCAATCATCGACTACATTTCTTCTCTTCCCTAGGAACGTCTTCATACGACTCATTCAGTAACACAATATTCAATTTTTACTGCCAATACCAAGGGTTAGCTGACTCGGAAATGTTAGTCAGACGGCTAAAGCGATAGAAAAGTAGTGCAACGGGGCCTTCATGACATACGAAAGCATGTGTCACTTCTGTACCCGAATAGGGATCCCCACATAACGTGATCACCGACCATAACAGCGACCCTAATCTAAAAGACTGTGTCAACTTATTCCCACCCAACCCTGTGTTTTTACTTGTCAGGTTTTTTGCCGAATTCGGCGTTTTTACCTGTCTGACGGTGATAGGATCCAGGTACGACACAAACTTTCTATGTCATAGATGCATCCAATGTAGGTTGAAGGGAAAAGCTGTGTAATGAAGGTAGGAAACAAAGACATGAAATCAGGACTAACAATCATCGACTACATCTCTTCTCTTCCCTAGGAACGGCTTCATACGACTCATTCAATAACACAATATTCAATTTTTACTGCCAGTAATGAGGGGGGGTGAGGCGGAAATGTTAGTCAGAAGGCTAAAGCGTTAGGAAAGTAGTTTAACGGGGCCATCATGACATACCAAAGTATGTGCCACTTCTGTACCCGAATGGGGATCCCCAGATAACGTGATCACGGACCATAACAGCGACCCTAATCTAAAAAACTGTGTCAAGTTATTCCCACCCAACCCTGTGTCTTTACTTGTCATGCTTATTTGCCGAATTCTTCGTTTATACCTGTCTGACGGTGATAGGATCCAGGTACGACACAAACATTCAATGTCATAGATGCATCCAATGTTGCTTGAAGGGTAAAGCTGTGTAATGAAGGCAGGAAACAAAGACATGAATTCAGTGCTCCCAGTCATCGACTACATCTCTTCTCTTCCCTAGGAAAACCTTCATACCACACATTCAATAACACAATATTCAATTTTTACTGCCAATAATGAGAGGGGCTGAGGCGGAAATGTTAGTCAGAAGGCTAAAGCGTTAAGAAAGTAGTGCAACGGGGCCATCATGACATACGAAAGTATGTGTCACTTCTGTACCCGAATAGGGATCCCCAGATAACGTGATCACGGACCATAACAGCGACCCTAATCTAATAAACTGTGTCAAGTTATTCCCACCTAACCCTGTGTCTTTACTTGTCATGCTTATTTGCCGAATTCGGCGTTTATACCTGTCTGACGGTGATAGGATCCAGGTACGACACAAACATTCAATGTCATAGATGCATCCAATGTTGCTTGAAGGGTAAAGCTGTGTAATGAAGGCAGGAAACAAAGACATGAATTCAGTGCTCCCAATCATCGACTACATCTCTTCTCTTCCCTAGGAACGGCTTCATCCGACTCATTCTATAACACAATATTCAATTTTTACTGCCAATAATGAGGGGGCTAAGGCGGAAATGTTAGTCAGAAGGCAAAAGCGTTAGGAAACTAGTGCAACGGGGCCATCATGACATACGAAAGTATGTGTCACTTCTGTACCCGAATAGGAATCCCCACATAACGTGATCACCGACCATAACAGCGACCCTAATCTAAAAGACTGTGTCAAATTATTCCCACCCAACCCTGTGTCCTCACTTGTCATGCTTATTTGCCGAATTCGGCGTTTATACTTGTCTGACGGTGACAGGATCCAGGTACGACACAAACTTTCAATTTCATGGATGCATCCAATGTTGCTTGAAGTGTAAAGCTGTGTAATGGAGGCAGGAAACAAAGACATGAATTCAGGGCTCCCAATCATCGACTACATCTCTTCTCTTCCCTAGGAACGGCTTCATACGACTCATTCAATAACACAATATTCAATATTTACTGCCAATACCAAGAGTTAGCTGAGGCGGAAATGTTAGTCAGACGGCTAAAGCGATAGAAAACTAGTACTACGGGGCCTTCATGACATACGAAAGTATGTGTCACTTCTGTACCCGAATAGGTATCCCCACATAACGTGATCACCGACCGTAACAGCGACCCTAATCTAAAAGACTGTGCCAACTTATTCCCACCTACCCTGTGTCTTTACTTGTCATGCTTATTTGCCGAAATCGGCATTTATACCTGTCTGACGGTGATAGGATCCAGGTACGACACAAACTTTCAATGTCATAGATGCTTCCAATATAGGTTGAAGGGAAAAGCTGTGTAATGAAGGCAGGAAACAAAGACCTGAAATCAGGACTAACAATCATCGACTACATCTCTTCTCTTCCCTAGGAACGGCTTCATACGACTCATTCAATAACACAATATTCAATTTTTACTGCCAATAATGAGGAGGGCTGAGGCGGAAATGTTAGTCAGAAGGCTAAAGCGTTAGGAAAGTAGTGTAACGGGGCCATCATGACATACGAAAGTATGTGTCACTTCTGTACCCGAATGGGGATCCCCACATAACGTGATCACGGACCATAACAGCGACCCTAATCTAAAAGACTGTGTCAACTTATTCCCACCCAAATCTGTGTTTTTACTTGTCATGCTTATTCGCCGAATTCGGTGATTATACCTGTCTGACGGTGATAGGATCCAGGTACGACACAAACTTTCAATGTCATAGATGCATCCAATGTTGCTTGAAGTGTAAAGCTGTGTAATAAAGGCTTGAAACAATGACATGAATTCAGGACTCCCAATCATCGACTACATCTCTTCTCTTCCCTAGGAACGGCTTCAAAAGACTCATTCAGTAACACAATATTCAATTTTTACTGCCAATACCAATGGGTTAGTTGAGGCGGAAATGTTAGTCAGACGGCTAAAGCGATAGAAAAGTAGTGCAACGGGGACTTTCTGACATACGAAAGTATGTGTCACTTCTGTACCCGAATAGGGATCCCCACATAACGTGATCACCGACCATAACAGCGAGCCTACTCTAAAAGACTGTGTCACTTTATTCCCACTCAACACAGTGTCTTTACTTGTCATGCTTATTTGCCGAATTCGGCGTTTATACCTGTCTGACGGTGATAGGATCCAAGTACGACACAAACTTTCAATGTCATAGATGCATCCAATGTTGCTTGAAGGGTAAAGCTGTGTAATGAAGGCAGGAAACAAAGACATGAATTCAGGGCTCCCAATCATCGACTACATCTCTTCTCTTCCCTAGGAACGGCTTCATACGACTCATTCAATAACACAATATTCAATTTTTACTGCCAATAATGAGGGGGGCTGAGGCGGAAATGTTAGTCAGAAGGCTAAAGCGTTAGGAAAGTAGTGCAACGGGGCCATCATGACATACGAAAGTATGTCACTTCAGTACCCGAATAGGGATCCCCACATAACGTGATCACGGACCATAACAGCGACCCTAATCTAAAAAACTGTGTCAAGTTATTCCCACCCAACCCTGTGTCTTTACTTGTCATGCTTATTTGCCGAATTCGGCGTTTATACCTGTCTGACGGTGAAAGGATCCAGGTACTACACAAACTTTCAATGTCATAGATGCATCCAATGTTGCTTGAAGGGTAAAGCTGTGTAATAAAGGCAGGAAACAAAGACATGAATTGAGGGCTCCCAATCTTCGACTGCATCTCTTCTCTTCCCTAGGAACGGCTTCATACGACTCATTCAATAACACAATATTCAATTTTTACTGCCAATAATGAGGGGTGCTGAGGCGGAAATGTTAGTCAGAGGGCAAAAGCGTTAGGAAACTAGTGCAACGGGGCCATCATGATATACGAAAGTATGTGTCACTTCTGCACCCGAATAGGGATCCCCACATAACGTGATCACCGACCATAACAGCGACCCTAATCTAGAAGACTGTGTCAACTTATTCCCACCCAACCCTGTGTCTTTACTAGTCATGCTTAATTGCCGAATTCGGCGTTTATACCTGTCTGACGGTGATAGGATCAGGGTACGACACAAACTTTCAATGTCATAGATGCATCCAATGTAGCTTGAAGGGTAAAGCTGTGTAATAAAAGCAGGAAACAAAGACATGAATTCAGGGCTCCCAATCATCGACTACATCTCTTCTCTTCCCTAGGAACGGCTTCATACGACTCATTCAGTATCACAATATTCAGTTTTTACTGCCAATACCAAGGGTTAGCAGAGGCGGAAACGTTAGTCAGACGGCTAAAGCGATAGAAAAGTAGTGCAACGGGGCCTTCATGACATACGAAAGTATGTGTCACTTCTGTACCCGAATAGGGATCCCCACATAACGTGATCACCGACAATAACAGCGACCCTCATCTAAAAGACTGTGTCAACTTATTCCCACCCAACCCTGTGTCTTTACTTGTCATGCTTATTTGCCGAATTCGGCGTTTATACCTGTCTGACGGTGATCGGATCCAGGTACGACACAAACTTTCAATGTCATAGATGCATCCAATGTTGCTTGAAGGGTAAAGCTGTGAAATGAAGGCAGGAAACAAAGACATGAATTCAGGACTCCCAATCATCGACTACATCTCTTCTCTTCCCTAGGAACAGCTTCATACCACACATTCAATAACACAATATTCAATTTTTACTGCCAATAATGAGAGGGGCTGAGGCGGAAATGTTAGTCAGACGGCTAAATCGTTAGGAAAGTAGTGCAACGGGGCCATCATGACATACGAAAGTATGTGTCACTTCTGTACCCGAATAGGGATCCCCACATAACGTGATCACCGACCATAACAGCGACCCGAATCTAAAAAACTGTGTCAAGTTATTCCCACCCAACCCTGTGTCTTTACTTGTCATGCTTATTTGCCGAATTCGGCGTTTATACCTGTCTGACGGTGATAGGATCCAGGTACGACACAAACTTTCAATGTCATAGATGCATCCAATGTTGCTTGAAGGGTAAAGCTATGTAATAAAGGCAGGAAACAAAGACATGAATTCAGGGCTCCCAATCATCGACTACATCTCTTCTCTTCCCTAGGAACGTCTTCATACGACTCATTCAGTAACACAATATTCAATTTTTACTGCCAATACCAAGGGTTAGCTGACTCGGAAATGTTAGTCAGACGGCTAAAGCGATAGAAAAGTAGTGCAACGGGGCCTTCATGACATACGAAAGTATGTGTCACTTCTGTACCCGAATAGGGATCCCCACATAACGTGATCACCGACCATAACAGCGACCCTAATCTAAAAGACTGTGTCAACTTATTCCCACCCAACCCTGTGTTTTTACTTGTCAGGTTTTTTGCCGAATTCGGCGTTTATACCTGTCTGACGGTGATAGGATCCAGGTACGACACAAACTTTCTATGTCATAGATGCATCCAATGTAGGCTGAAGGGAAAAGCTGTGTAATGAAGGTAGGAAACAAAGACATGAAATCAGGACTAACAATCATCGACTACATCTCTTCTCTTCCCTAGGTACGGCTTCATACGACTCATTCAATAACACAATATTCAAGTTTTACTGCCAGTAATGAGGGGGGGTGAGGCGGAAATGTTAGTCAGAAGGCTAAAGCGTTAGGAAAGTAGTTTAACGGGGCCATCATGACATACCAAAGTATGTGCCACTTCTGTACCCGAATGGGGATCCCCAGATAACGTGATCACGGACCATAACAGCGACCCTAATCTAAAAAACTGTGTCAAGTTATTCCCACCCAACCCTGTGTCTTTACTTGTCATGCTTATTTGCCGAATTCGGCGTTTATACCTGTCTGACGGTGATAGGATCCAGGTACGACACAAACATTCAATGTCATAGATGCATCCAATGTTGCTTGAAGGGTAAAGCTGTGTAATGAAGGCAGGAAACAAAGACATGAATTCAGTGCTCCCAGTCATCGACTACATATCTTCTCTTCCCTAGGAAAACCTTCATACCACACATTCAATAACATAATATTCAATTTTTACTGCCAATAATGAGAGGGGCTGAGGCGGAAATGTTAGTCAGAAGGCTAAAGCGTTAGGAAAGTAGTGCAACGGGGCCATCATGACATACCAAAGTATGTGTCACTTCTGTACCCGAATAGGGATCCCCACATAACGTGATCACCGACCATAACAGCGACCCTAATCGAAAAGACTGTGTCAACATTCCCACCCAACCCTGTGTCTTTACTTGTCATGCTTATTTGCCGAATTCGGCGTTTATACCTGTCTGACGGTGATAGGATCCAGGTACGACACAAACTTTCAATGTCATAGATGCATCCAATGTTGCTTGAAGGGTAAAGCTGTGTAATGAAGGCAGGAACCAAAGACATGAATTCAGGGCTCCCAATCATCGACTACATTTCTTCTCTTCCCTACGAACGGCTTCATACGACTCATTCAGTAACACAATATTCAATTTTTTACTGCCAATACCAAGGGTTAGCAGAGGCGGAAATGTTAGTCAGACGGCTAAAGCGATAGAAAAGTAGTGCAACGGGGCCTTCATGACATACGAAAGTATGTGTCACTTCTGTACCGGAATAGGGATCCCCGCATAACGTGATCACCGACCATAACAGCGACCCTAATCTAAAAGACTGTGTCAACTTATTCCCACCCACCTCTGTGTTTTTACTTGTCATGCTTATTTGCCGAATTCGGCGTTTATACCTGTCTGACGGTGATAGGATCCAGGTACGACACAAACCTTCAATGTCATAGATGCATCCAATGTTGCGTGAAGGGTGATGCTGTGTAATAAAGGCAGGAAACAAAGACATGAATTCAGGACTCCCAATCATCGACTACATCTCTTCTCTTCCCTAGGAACGGCTTCATCCGACTCATTCTATAACACAATATTCAATTTTTACTGCCAATAATGAGGGGGCTAAGGCGGAAATGTTAGTCAGAAGGCAAAAGCGTTAGGAAACTAGTGCAACGGGGCCATCATGACATACGAAAGTATGTGTCACTTCTGTACCCGAATAGGAATCCCCACATAACGTGATCACCGACCATAACAGCGACCCTAATCTAAAAGACTGTGTCAAATTATTCCCACCCAACCGTGTGTCCTCACTTGTCATGCTTATTTGCCGAATTCGGCGTTTATACTTGTCTGACGGTGACAGGATCCAGGTACGACACAAACTTTCAATTTCATGGAAGCATCCAATGTTGCTTGAAGTGTAAAGCTGTGTAATGGAGGCAGGAAACAAAGACATGAATTCAGGGCTCCCAATCATCGACTACATCTCTTCTCTTCCCTAGGAACGGCTTCATACGACTCATTCAGTAACACAATATTCAATATTTACTGCCAATACCAAGAGTTAGCTGAGGCGGAAATGTTAGTCAGACGGCTAAAGCGATAGAAAAGTAGTGCTACGGGGCCTTCATGACATACGAAAGTATGTGTCACTTCTGTACCCGAATAGGTATCCCCACATAACGTGATCACCGACCGTAACAGCGACCCTAATCTAAAAGACTGTGCCAACTTATACCCACCTACCCTGTGTCTTTACTTGTCATGCTTATTTGCCGAAATCGGCATTTATACCTGTCTGACGGTGATAGGATCCAGGTACGACACAAACTTTCAATGTCATAGATGCTTCCAATATAGGTTGAAGGGAAAAGCTGTGTAATGAAGGCAGGAAACAAAGACCTGAAATCAGGACTAACAATCATCGACTACATCTCTTCTCTTCCCTAGGAACGGCTTCATACGACTCATTCAATAACACAATATTCAATTTTTACTGCCAATAATGAGGGGGGCTGAGGCGGAAATGTTAGTCAGAAGGCTAAAGCGTTAGGAAAGTAGTGTAACGGGGCCATCATGACATACGAAAGTATGTGTCACTTCTGTACCCGAATGGGGATCCCCACATAACGTGATCACGGACCATAACAGCGACCCTAATCTAAAAGACTGTGTCAACTTATTCCCACCCAAATCTGTGTTTTAACTTGTCATGCTTATTCGCCGAATTCGGTGATTATACCTGTCTGACGGTGATAGGATCCAGGTACGACACAAACTTTCAATGTCATAGATGCATCCAATGTTGCTTGAAGGGTAAAGCTGTGTAATGGAGGAAGGAAACAAAGACATGAATTCACGGCTCCCAATCATCGACTATATCTCTTCTCTTTTCTAGGAACGGCTTCATACGTCTCATTCAATAACACAATATTCAATTTTTACTGCCAATAATGAGGGGGGCTGAAACGGAAATGTTAGTCAGAAGGCAAAAGCGTTAGTAAAGTGCTGCAACGGGGCCATCATGACATACGAAAGAATGTGTCACTTCTGTACCCGAATGGGGATCCCCACATAACGTCATCACCGATCATAACAGCGACCTTAATCTAAAAGACTGTGTCAACTTATTCCCACCCAACCCTGTGTCTTTACTTGTCATGCTTATTTGCCGAATTCGGCGTTTATACCTGTCTGACGGTGATAGGATCCAGGTACGACACAAACTTTCAATGTCATAGATGCATCCAATGTTGCTTGAAGTGTAAAGCTGTGTAATAAAGGCTTGAAACAATGACATGAATTCAGGACTCCCAATCATCGACTACATCTCTTCTCTTCCCTAGGAACGGCTTCATACGACTCATTCAGTAACACAATATTCAATTTTTACTGCCAATACCAATGGGTTAGTTGAGGCGGAAATGTTAGTCAGACGGCTAAAGCGATAGAAAAGTAGTGCAACGGGGACTTCCTGACATACGAAAGTATGTGTCACTTCTGTACCCGAATAGGGATCCCCACATAACGTGATCACCGACCATAACAGCGAGCCTACTCTAAAAGACTGTGTCACTTTATTCCCACCCAACACAGTGTCTTTCCTTGTCATGCTTATTTGCCGAATTCGGCGTTTATACCTGTCTGACGGTGATAGGATCCAAGTACGACACAAACTTTCAATGTCATAGATGCATCCAATGTTGCTTGAAGGGTAAAGCTGTGTAATGAAGGCAGGAAACAAAGACATGAATTCAGGGCTCCCAATCATCGACTACATCTCTTCTCTTCCCTAGGAACGGCTTCATACGACTCATTCAATAACACAATATTCAATTTTTACTGCCAATAATGAGGGGGGCTGAGGCGGAAATGTTAGTCAGAAGGCTAAAGCGTTAGGAAAGTAGTGCAACGGGGCCATCATGACATACGAAAGTATGTCAATTCAGTACCCGAATAGGGATCCCCACATAACGTGATCACGGACCATAACAGCGACCCTAATCTAAAAAACTGTGTCAAGTTATTCCCACCCAACCCTGTGTCTTTACTTGTCATGCTTATTTGCCGAATTCGGCGTTTATACCTGTCTGACGGTGATAGGATCCAGGTACGACACAAACTTTCAATGTCATAGATGCATCCAATGTAGGTTGAAGGGGAAAGCTGTGTAATGAAGGCAGGAAACAAAGACATGAATTCAGGACTCCCAATCATCGACTACATCTCTTCTCTTCCCTAGGAACGGCTTCATACGACTCATTCAATAACACAATATTCAATTTTTACTCCCAATAATGATGGGTGCTGAGGCGGAAATGTTAGTCAGAGGGCAAAAGCGTTAGGAAACTAGTGCAACGGGGCCATCATGATATACGAAAGTATGTGTCACTTCTGCACCCGAATAGGGATCCCCACATAACGTGATCACCGACCATAACAGTGACCCTAATCGAAAAAACTGTGTCAAGTTAATCCCACCCAACCCTGTGTCTTTAGTTGTCATGCTTATTTGCCGAATTCGGCGTTTATACCTGTCTGACGGTGATAGGATCCAGGTACGACACAAACATTCAATGTCATAGATGTATCCAATGTTGCTTGAAGGGTAAAGCTGTGTAATGACGGCAGGAAACAAAGACATGAATTCAGGGCTCCCAATCATCGACTACATCTCTTCTCTTCCCTGGGAGCAACTTCATACCACACATTCAGTAACACAATATTCAATTTTTACTGCCAATAATGAGAGGGGCTGAGGCGGAAATGTTAGTCAGAAGGCAAAAGCGTTAGGAAAGTAGTGCAACGGGGCCATCATGACATACGAAAGTATGTGTCACTTCTGTACCCGAATAGGGATCCCCACATAACGTGATCACCGACCATAACAGCAACCCTAATCTAGAAGACTGTGTCAACTTATTCCCACCCAACCCTGTGTCTTTACTAGTCATGCTTAATTGCCGAATTCGGCGTTTATACCTGTCTGACGGTGATAGGATCAGGGTACGACACAAACTTTCAATGTCATAGATGCATCCAATGTAGCTTGAAGGGTAAAGCTGTGTAATAAAAGCAGGAAACAAAGACATGAATTCAGGGCACCCAATCATCGACTACATCTCTTCTCTTCCCTAGGAACGGCTTCATACGACTCATTCAGTAACACAATATTCAGTTTTTACTGCCAATACCAAGGGTTAGCAGAGGCGGAAACGTTAGTCAGACGGCTAAAGCGATAGAAAAGTAGTGCAACGGGGCCTTCATGACATACGAAAGTATGTGTCACTTCTGTACCCGAATATGGATCCCCACATAACGTGATCACCGACAATAACAGCGACCCTCATCTAAAAGACTGTGTCAACTTATTCGCACCCAACCCTGTGTCTTTACTTGTCATGCTTATTTGCCGAATTCGGCGTTTATACCTGTCTGACGGTGATAGGATCCAGGTACGACACAAACTTTCAATGTCATAGATGCATCCAATGTTGCTTGAAGGGTAAAGCTGTGTAATGAAGGCAGGAGTCAAAGACATGAATTCAGGACTCCCAATCATCGACTACCTCTCTTCTCTTCCCTAGGAAGGGCTTCATACGACTCATTCAATAACACAATATTCAATTTTTACTGCCAATAATGAGGGGGGCTGAGGCGGAAATGTAAGTCAGAAGGCTAAAGCGATAGGAAAGTGGTGCAACGGGGCCATCATGACATACGAATGTATGTGTCACTTCTGTACCCGAATACGGATCCCCACTTAACGTGATCACCGACCATGACAGCGACCCTAATCTAAAAGACTGTGTCAACTTATTCCCACCCAACTCTGTGTTTTTACTTGTCATGCTTATTTGCCGAATTCGGCGTTTATACCTGTCTGACGGTGATAGGATCCAGGTACGACACAAACCTACAATGTCATAGATGCATCCAATGTTGCTTGAAGGGTAAAGCTGTGTAATGAAGGCAGGAAACAAAGACGTGAATTCAGTGCTCCCAATCATCGACTACATCTCTTCTCTTCCCTAGGAACAGCTTCATACCACACATTCAATAACACAATATTCAATTTTTACTGCCAATAATGAGAGGGGCTGAGGCGGAAATGTTAGTCAGACGGCTAAATCGTAAGGAAAGTAGTGCAACGGGGCCATCATGACATACGAAAGTATGTGTCACTTCTGTACCCCAATACGGATCCCCACATAACGTGATCACCGACCATAACAGCGACCCGAATCTAAAAAACTGTGTCAAGTTATTCCCACCCAACCCTGTGTCTTTACTTGTCATGCTTATTTGCCGAATTCGGCGTTTATACCTGTCTGACGGTGATAGGATCCAGGTACGACACAAACTTTCAATGTCATAGATGCATCCAATGTTGCTTGAAGGGTAAAGCTATGTAATAAAGGCAGGAACCAAAGACATGAATTCAGGGCTCCCAATCATCGACTACATTTCTTCTCTTCCCTAGGAACGTCTTCATACGACTCATTCAGTAACACAATATTCAATTTTTACTGCCAATACCAAGGGTTAGCTGACTCGGAAATGTTAGTCAGACGGCTAAAGCGATAGAAAAGTAGTGCAACGGGGCCTTCATGACATACGAAAGCATGTGTCACTTCTGTACCCAAATCGGGATCCCCACATAACGTGATCACCGACCATAACAGCGACCCTAATCTAAAAGACTGTGTCAACTTATTCCCACCCAACCCTGTGTTTTTACTTGTCAGGTTTTTTGCCGAATTCGGCGTTTATACCTGTCTGACGGTGATAGGATCCAGGTACGACACAAACTTTCTATGTCATAGATGCATCCAATGTAGGTTGAAGGGAAAAGCTGTGTAATGAAGGCAGGAAACAAAGACATGAAATCAGGACTAACAATCAGCGACTACATCTCTTCTCTTCCCTAGGAACGGCTTCATAGGACTCATTCAATAACACAATATTCAATTTTTACTGCCAGTAATGAGGGGGGCTGAGGCGGAAATGTTAGTCAGAAGGCTAAAGCGTTAGGAAAGTAGTTTAACGGGGCCATCATGACATACCAAAGTATGTGCCACTTCTGTACCCGAATGGGGATCCCCACATAACGTGATCACGGACCATAACAGCGACCCTAATCTAAAAAACTGTGTCAAGTTATTCCCACCCAACCCTGTGTCTTTACTTGTCATGCTTATTTGCCGAATTCGGCGTTTATACCTGTCTGACGGTGATAGGATCCAGGTACGACACAAACATTCAATGTCATAGATGCATCCAATGTTGCTTGAAGGGTAAAGCTGTGTAATGAAGGCAGGAAACAAAGACATGAATTCAGTGCTCCCAGTCATCGACTACATTTCTTCTCTTCCCTAGGAAAACCTTCATACCACACATACAATAACACAATATTCAATTTTTACTGCCAATAATGAGAGGGGCTGAGGCGGAAATGTTAGTCAGACGGCTAAAGCGATAGAAAAGTAGTGAAACGGGGCCTTCATGACATACGAAAGTATGTGTCACTTCTGTACCGGAATAGGGATCCCCGCATAACGTGATCACCGACCATAACAGCGACCCTAATCTAAAAGACTGTGTCAACTTATTCCCACCCACCTCTGTGTTTTTACTTGTCATGCTTATTTGCCGAATTCGGCGTTTATACCTGTCTGACGGTGATAGGATCCAGGTACGACACAAACCTTCAATGTCATAGATGCATCCAATGATGCGTGAAGGGTAAAGCTGTGTAATAAAGGCAGGAAACAAAGACATGAATTCAGGACTCCCAATCATCGACTACATCTCTTCTCTTCCCTAGGAACGGCTTCATACGACTCATTCAATTACACAATATTCAATTTTTATTGCCAATAATGAGGGGGGCTGAGGCGGAAATGTTAGTCAGAAGGCTAAAGCGTTAGGAAAGTAGTGTAACGGGGCCATCATGACATACGAAATTATGTGTCACTTCTGTACCCGAATGGGGATCCCCACATAACGTGATCACGGACCATAACAGCGACCCTAATCTAAAAGACTGTGTCAACTTATTCCCACCCAAATCTGTGTTTTTACTTGTCATGCTTATTCGCCGAATTCGGTGATTATACCTGTCTGACGGTGATAGGATCCAGGTACGACACAAACTTTCAATGTCATAGATGCATCCAATGCTGCTTGAAGGGTAAAGCTGTGTAATGGAGGCAGGAAACAAAGACATGAATTCATGGCTCCCAATCATCGACTATATCTCTTCTCTTTTCTAGGAACGGCTTCATACGACTCATTCAATAACACAACATTCAATTTTTACTGCCAATAATGAGGGGGGCTGAGGCGGAAATGTTAGTCAGAAGGCAAAAGCGTTAGTAAAGTACTGCAACGGGGCCATCATGACATACGAAAGAATGTGTCACTTCTGTACCCGAATGGGGATCCCCACATAACGTCATCACCGATCATAACAGCGACCTTAATCTAAAAGACTGTGTCAACTTATTCCCACCCAACCCTGTGTCTTTACTTGTCATGCTTACTTGCCGAATTCGGCGTTTATACCTGTCTGACGGTGATAGGATCCAGGTACGACACAAACTTTCAATGTCATAGATGCATCCAATGTTGCTTGAAGGGTAAAGCTGTGTAATGAAGGCAGGAAACAAAGACATGAATTCAGTGCTCCCAATCATCGACTACATCTCTTCTCTTCCCTAGGATCGGCTTCATACGACTCATTCAATAACACAATATTCAATTTTTACTGCCAATAATGAGGGGGGCTGAGGCGGAAATGTAAGTCAGAAGGCTAAAGCGTTAGGAAAGTAGTGCAACGGGGCCATCATGACACGCGAAAGTATGTGTCACTTCTGTACCCGAATAGGGATCCCCACATAACGTGATCACGGACCATAACAGCGACCGTAATCTAAAAAACTGTGTCAAGTTATTCCCACCCAACCCTGTGTCTTTTCTTGTCATGCTTATTTGCCGGATTCGGCGATTATACCTGTCTGACGGTGATAGGATCCAGGTACGACACAAACTTTCAATGTCATAGATGCTTCCAATGTAGGTTGAAGGGGAAAGCTGTGTAATGAAGGCAGGAAACAAAGTCATGAATTCAGGACTCCCAATCATCGACTACATCTCTTCTCTTCCCTAGGAACGGCTTCATACGACTCATTCAATAACACAATATTCAATTTTTACTGCCTATAATGAGGGGGGCTGAGGCGGAAATGATAGTCAGGAGGCTAAAGCGATAGGAAAGTGGTGCAACGGGGCCATCATGACATAGGAAAGTATGTGTCACTTCTGTACCAGAATACGGATCCCCACATAACGTGATCACCGACCATAACAGCGACCCTAATCTGAAAGACTGTGTCAACTTATTCCCACCTTAATCTACGTTTTTACTTGTCATGCTTATTTGCCGAATTCGGCGTTTATACCTGTCTGACGGTGATAGGATCCAGGTACGACACAAACTTTCGATGTCTTAGATGCATCCAACGTTGCTTGAAGGGTAAAGCTGTGTAATGGAGGCAGGAAACAAAGACATGAATTCACGGCTCCCAATCATCGACTACATCTCTTCTCTTCCCTAGGAACGGCTTCATACGACTCATTCAATAACACAATATTCAATTTTTACTGCCAAAATTGAGGGGGCTAAGGCGGAAATGTTAGTCAGAAGGCAAAAGCGTTACGAAAGTAGTGCAACGGGGCCATCATGACATACGAAAGCATGTGTCACTTCTGTACCCGAATAGGGATCCCCACATAACGTGATCACCGACCATAACAGCGACCCTAATCTAAAAGAGTGTCTCAACTTATTCCCACCCAACCCTGTGTCTTCACTTGTCATGCTTATTTGCCGAATTCGGCGTTTATACTTGTCTGACGGTGATAGGATCCAGGTACGACACAAACTTTCAATGTCATAGATGCATCCAATGTTGCTTGAAGTGTAAAGCTGTGTAATAAAGGCTTGAAACAATGACATGAATTCAGGACTCCCAATCATCGACTATATCTCTTCTCTTCCCTAGGAACGGCTTCATACGACTCATTCAGTAACACAATATTCAATTTTTACTGCCAATACCAATGGGTTAGTTGAGGCGGAAATGTTAGTCAGACGGCTAAAGCGATAGAAAAGTAGTGCAACGGGGACTTCCTGACATACGAAAGTATGTGTCACTTCTGTACCTGAATAGGGATCCCCACATAACGTGAGCACCGACCATAACAGCGAGCCTACTCTAAAAGACTGTGTCACTTTATTCCCACCCAACACAGTGTCTTTACTTGTCATGCTTATTTGCCGAATTCGGCGTTATACCTGTCTGACGGTGATAGGATCCAAGTACGACACAAACTTTCAATGTCATAGATGCATCCAATGTTGCTTGAAGGGTAAAGCTGTGTAATGAAGGCAGGAAACAAAGACATGAATTCAGGGCTCCCAATCATCGACTACATCTCTTCTCTTCCCTAGGAACGGCTTCATACGACTCATTCAATAACACAATATTCAATTTTTACTGCCAATAATGAGGGGGGCTGAGGCGGAAATGTTAGTCAGAAGGCTAAAGCGTTAGGAAAGTAGATGCAAACCGGGGCCATCATGACATACGAAAGTATGTCACTTCAGTACCCGAATAGGGATCCCCACATAATGTGATCATCGACCATAACAGCGACCCTAATCTAAAAGACTGTGTCAACTTATTCCCACTCAACCCTGTGTCTTTACTTGTCATGCTTATTTGCCGAATTCGGCGTTTATTCCTGTCTGACGGTGATACGATCCAGGTACGACACAAACTTTCAATGTCATAGATGAATCCAATGTTGCTTGAAGGGTAAAACAGGGTAATGAGGGAAGGAAACAAAGACATGAATTCAGGGCATCCGAATCTTCGTCTACATCTCTTCTCTTCCCTAGGAACGGCTTCATACGAATCATTCAGTAACACAATATTCAAATTTTACTGCCAATAATGAGGGGGGCTGAGGCGGAAATGTTAGTCAGAAGGCAAAAGCGTTAGGAAAGTAGTGCAACGGGGCCATCATGACATACGAAAGTATGTGTCACTTCTGTACCCGAATGGGATCCCCACATAACGTCATCACCGACCATAACAGCGACCCTAATCTAAAAGACTGTGTCAACTTATTCCCACCCAACCCTGTGTCTTTACTTGTCATGCTTATTTGCGAATTCGGCGTTTATACCTGTCTGACGGTGATAGGATCCAGGTACGACACAAACTTTCAATGTCATAGATGCATCCAATGTAGCTTGAAGGGTAAAGCTGTGTAATAAGGCAGGAAACAAAGACATGAATTCAGGGCTCCCAATCGTCGACTACATCTCTTCATCTTCCCTAGGATCGGCTTCATACGACTCATTCAATAACACAATATTCAATTTTTACTGCCAATAATGAGGGGGGCTGATGCGGAAATCTTAGTCAGAAGGCTAAAGCGATAGGATAGTAGTGCAACGGGGCCATCATGACATACGAAAGTATGTGTCACTTCTGTACCCGAATAGGGATCCCCACATAACGTGATCACGGACCATAACAGCGACCCTAATCTAAAAAACTGTGTCAAGTTATTCCCACCCAACCCTATGTCTTTACTTGTCATGCTTATTTGCCGAACTCGGCGTTTATACCTGTCTGACGGTGATAGGATCCAGGTACGACACAAACTTTCAATGTCATAGATGCATCCAATGTTCTTGAAGGGTAAAGCTGTGTAATGAAGGCAGGAATCAAAGACATGAATTTCGGGCTCCCAATCATCGACTACATCTCATCTCTTCCCTAGGAATGGCTTCATAAGACACATTCAATAACACAATATTTAGTTTTTACTGCCAATAATGAGGGGGGCTGAGGGGGAAATGTTAGTCAGAAGGCAAAAGCGTTAGGAAAGTAGTGCAACGGGGCCATCATGACATACGAAAGTATGTGTCACTTCTGTACACGAATGGGGACCCCCCACATAACGTGATCACCGACCATAAGAGCGACCATAATCTAAAAGACTGTGTCAACTTTCCAACCCATCCCTGTGTCTTTACTTGTCATGCTTATTTGCCGAATTCGGCGTTTATACCTGTCTGACGGTGATAGGATCCAGGTACGACACAAACTTTCAATGTCATAGATGCATCCAATGTTGCTTGAAGGGTAAAGGTGTGTAATGAAGGCAGGAAACAAAGACATGAATTCAGGGCTCCCAATCATCGACTACATCAGTTCTCTTCCCTAGGAACGGCTTCATACGACTCATTCAGTAACACAATATTCAATTTTTTCTGCCAATACCAAGAGTTAGCTGTGGCGGAAATGTTAGTCAGAGGACTAAAGCAATAGAAAAGTAGTGCAACGGGGACTTCATGACATACGAAAGTATGTGTCACTTCTGTACCCGAATGGGGATCCCCACATAACGTGATCACCGACCATAACAGCGACCATAATCTAAAAGAGTGTGTCAACATTACCACCCATCCCTGTGTCTTTACTTGTCATGCTTATTTGCCGAATTCGGCGTTTATACCTGTCTGACTATGATAGGATCCAGGTACGACACAAACTTTCAATGTCATAGATGCATCCAATGTAGGTTGAAGGGGAAAGCTGTGTAATGAAGGCAGGAAACAAAGACATGAATTCAGGACTCCCAATCATCGACTACATCTCTTCTCTTCCCTAGGAACGGCATCATACGACTCATTCAATAACACAATATTCAATTTTTACTGCCAATAATGAGGGGGGCTGAGGCGGAAATGTTAGTCAGAAGGCTAAAGCGATAGGAAAGTAGTGCAACGGGGCCATCATGACATACGAAAGTATGTGTCACTTCTGTAGCCGAATAGGGATCCCCACATAACGTGATCACCGACCATAACAGCGACCCTAATCTAAAAGACTGTGTCAACTTATTCCCACCCAACCCTGTGTCTCTACTTGTCATGCTTATTTGCCGAATTTGGCGTTTATACCTGTCTGACGGTGATAGGATCCAGGTACGACACAAACCTTCAGTGTCATAGATGCATCCAATGTTGCTTGAAGGGTAAAGCTGTGTAATGAAGGCAGGAAACAAAGACATGAATTCAGGACTCCCAATCATCGACTACATCTCTTCTCTACCATAGGAACGGCTTCATACGACTCATTCAATAACACAAAATTCAATTTTTACTGCCAATAATGATGGGGGCTGAGGTGGAAATGATAGTCAGAAGGCTAAAGCGATAGGAAAGTGGTGCAACGGGGCCATCATGACATACGAAAGTATGTGTCACTTCTGTACTTGAATAGGGATCCCCACATAACGTGATCACCGACCATAACAGCGACCCTAATCTTAAAAACTGTGTCAAGTTATTCCCACCTAACCCTGTGTCTTTACTTGTCATGCTTATTTGCTGAATTCGGCGTTTATACCTGTCTGACGGTGATAGGATCCAGGTACAACATAAACTTTCAATGTCATAGATGCATCCAATGTTGCTTGAAGGGTAAAGCTGTGTAATGGAGGCAGGAAACAAAGACATGAATTCACGGCTCCCAATCGTCGACTACATCTCTTCTCTTCCCTAGGAACGGCTTCATACGACTCATTCGATAACACAATATTCAATTTTTACTGCCAATAATGAGGGGGGCTGAGGCGGAAATGTTAGTCAGAAGGCTGAAGCGATAGGAAAGTAGTGCAACGGGGCCATCATGACATACGAAAGTATGTGTCACTTCTGTACCCGAATAGGGATCCCCACATAACGTGATCACCGACCATAACAGCGACCCTAATCTAAAGAACTGTGTCAAGTTAATCCCACCCAACCCTGTGACTTTACTTGTCATGCTTATTTGCCGAATTCGGCGTTTATACCTGTCTGACGGTGATAGGATCCAGGTACGACACAAACATTCAATGTCATAGATGTATGCAATGTTGCTTGAAGGGTAAAGCTGTGTAATGAAGGCAGGAAACAAAGACATGAATTCAGGGCTCCCAATCATCGACAACATCTCTTCTCTTCCCTATTAACGGCTTCATACGACTCATTCAATAACACAATATTATATTTTTACTGCCAATAATGAGGGGGGCTGAGGCGGAAATGTTAATCAGAAGGCTAAAGCGATAGGAAAGTAGTGCAACGGGGCCATCATGACATACGAAAGTATGTGTCACTTCTGTACCCGAATAGGGATCCCCACATAATGTGATCACCGACCATAACAGCGACCCTAATCTAAAAGACTGTGTCAACTTATTCCCACTCAACCCTGTGTCTTTACTTGTCATGCTTATTTGCCGAATTCGGCGTTTATTCCTGTCTGACGGTGATACGATCCAGGTACGACACAAACTTTCAATGTCATAGATGAATCCAATGTTGCTTGAAGGGTAAAACAGGGTAATGAGGGAAGGAAACAAAGACATGAATTCAGGGCATCCGAATCTTCGTCTACATCTCTTCTCTTCCCTAGGAAGGGCTTCATACGACTCATTGAGTAACACAATATTCAAATTTTACTGCCAATAATGAGGGGGGCTGAGGCGGAAATGTTAGTCAGAAGGCAAAAGCGTTAGGAAAGTAGTGCAACGGGGCCATCATGACATACGAAAGTATGTGTCACTTCTGTACCCGAATGGGATCCCCACATAACGTCATCACCGACCATAACAGCGACCCTAATCTAAAAGACTGTGTCAACTTATTCCCACCCAACCTTGTGTCTTTACTTGTCATGCTTATTTGCCGAATTCGGCGTTTATACCTGTCTGACGGTGATAGGATCCAGGTACGACACAAACTTTCAATGTCATAGATGCATTCAATGTAGCTTGAAGGGTAAAGCTGTGTAATAAAGGCAGGAAACAAAGACATGATTTCAGGGCTCCCAGTCGTCGACTACATCTCTTCTCTTCCCTAGGATCGGCTTCATACGACTCATTCAATAACACAATATTCAATTTTTACTGCCAATAATGAGGGGGGCTGAGGCGGAAATCTTAGTCAGAAGGCTAAAGCGATAGGATAGTAGTGCAACGGGGCCATAATGACATACGAAAGTATGTGTCACTTCTGTACCCGAATAGGGATCCCCACATAACGTGATCACGGACCATAACAGCGACCCTAATCTAAAAAACTGTGTCAAGTTATTCCCACCCAACCCTATGTCTTTACTTGTCATGCTTATTTGCCGAACTCGGCGTTTATACCTGTCTGACGGTGATAGGATCCAGGTACGACACAAACTTTCAATGTCATAGATGCATCCAATGTTCCTTGAAGGGTAAAGCTGTGTAATGAAGGCAGGAATCAAAGACATGAATTTAGGGCTCCCAATCATCGACTACATCTCATCTCTTCCCTAGGAATGGCTTGATAAGACACATTCAATAACACAATATTTAGTTTTTACTGCCAATAATGAGGGGGGCTGAGGGGGAAATGTTAGTCAGAAGGCAAAAGCGTTAGGAAAGTAGTGCAACGGGGCCATCATGACATACGAAAGTATGTGTCACTTCTGTACCCGAATGGGGACCCCCACATAACGTGATCACCGACCATAACAGCGACCATAATCTAAAAGACTGTGTCAACTTTCCCACCCATCCCTGTGTCTTTACTTGTCATGCTTATTTGCCGAATTCGGCGTTTATACCTGTCTGACGGTGATAGGATCCAGGTACGACACAAACGTTCAATGTCATAGATGCATCCAATGTTGCTTGAAGGGTAAAGGTGTGTAATGAAGGCAGGAAACAAAGACATGAATTCAGGGCTCCCAATCATCGACTACATCAGTTCTCTTCCCTAGGAACGGCTTCATACGACTCATTCAGTAACACAATATTCAATTTCTTCTGCCAATACCAAGAGTTAGCTGTGGCGGAAATGTTAGTCAGAGGACTAAAGCAATAGAAAAGTAGTGCAACGGGGACTTCATGACATACGAAAGTATGTGTCACTTCTGTACCCGAATGGGGATCCCCACATAACGTGATCACCGACCATAACAGCGACCATAATCTAAAAGAGTGTGTCAACATTACCACCCATCCCTGTGTCTTTACTTGTCATGCTTATTTGCCGAATTCGGCGTTTATACCTGTCTGACTATGATAGGATCCAGGTACGACACAAACTTTCAATGTCATAGATGCATCCAATGTAGGTTGAAGGGGAAAGCTGTGTAATGAAGGCAGGAAACAAAGACATGAATTCAGGACTCCCAATCATCGACTACATCTCTTCTCTTCCCTAGGAACGGCATCATACGACTCATTCAATAACACAATATTCAATTTTTACTGCCAATAATGAGGGGGGCTGAGGCGGAAATGTTAGTCAGAAGGCTAAAGCGATAGGAAAGTAGTGCAACGGGGCCATCATGACATACGAAAGTATGTGTCACTTCTGTAGCCGAATAGGGATCCCCACATAACGTGATCACCGACCATAACAGCGACCCTAATCTAAAAGACTGTGTCAACTTATTCCCACCCAACCCTGTGTCTCTACTTGTCATGCTTATTTGCCGAATTTGGCGTTTATACCTGTCTGACGGTGATAGGATCCAGGTACGACACAAACCTTCAGTGTCATAGATGCATCCAATGTTGCTTGAAGGGTAAAGCTGTGTAATGAAGGCAGGAAACAAAGACATGAATTCAGGACTCCCAATCATCGACTACATCTCTTCTCTACCATAGGAACGGCTTCATACGACTCATTCAATAACACAAAATTCAATTTTTACTGCCAATAATGATGGGGGCTGAGGCGGAAATGATAGTCAGAAGGCTAAAGCGATAGGAAAGTGGTGCAACGGGGCCATCATGACATACGAAAGTATGTGTCACTTCTGTACTTGAATAGGGATCCCCACATAACGTGATCACCGACCATAACAGCGACCCTAATCTAAAAAACTGTGTCAAGTTATTCCCACCTAACCCTGTGTCTTTACTTGTCATGCTTATTTGCTGAATTCGGCGTTTATACCTGTCTGACGGTGATAGGATCCAGGTACAACACAAACTTTCAATGTCATAGATGCATCCAATGTTGCTTGAAGGGTAAAGCTGTGTAATGGAGGCAGGAAACAAAGACATGAATTCACGGCTCCCAATCGTCGACTACATCTCTTCTCTTCCCTAGGAACGGCTTCATACAACTCATTCAATAACACAATATTCAATTTTTACTGCCAATAATGAGGGGGGCTGAGGCGCAAATGTTAGTCAGAAGGCAAAAGCGTTGGTAAAGTAGTGCAACGGGGCCATCATGACATACGAAAGAATGTGTCACTTCTGTGCCCGAATGGGGATCCCCACATAACGTCATCACCGACCATAACAGCGACCCTAATCTAAAGGACTGTGTCAACTTATTCCCACCCAACCCTGTGTCTTTACTTGTCATGCTTATTTGCCGAATTAGGCGTTTATACCTGTCTGACGGTGATAGGATCCAGGTACGACACAACTTTCAATGTCATAGATGCATCCAATGTTGCTTGAAGAGTAAAGCTAAGTAATGGAGGCAGGAAACAAAGACATGAATTCAGGGCTCCCAATCATCGACTACATCTCTTCCCTTCCCTAGGAAAGGCTTCATACGACTCATTCAATAACACAATATTTAATTTTTACTGGCAGTAATGACGGGGTTGGGGCGGAAATATTAGTCAGAAGGCAAAAGCGTTAGGAAAATAGTGCAATGGGGCCATCATGACATACGAAAGTATGTGTCACTTCTGTACCTTAATGGGGATCCCCACATAACGTGATCACCGACCATAACAGCGACTCTAATCTAAAAGACAGTGTCAACTTATTCTCACCCAACCCTGTGTCTTTACTTGTCATGCTTATTTGCCGAATTCGGCGTTTATACTTGTCTGACGGTAATAGGATCCAGGTTTGACACAAACTTTCAATGTCATAGATGCATCCAATGTTGCTTGAAGGGTAAAGCTGTGTAATAAAGGCAGGAAACAAAGACATGAATTCAGTGCTTTTAATCATCGACTACATCTCTTCTCTTCCCTAGGAACAGCTTCATACCACACATTCAATAACACAATATTCAATTTTTACTGCCAATAATGAGAGGGGCTGAGGCGGAAATGTTAGTCAGAAGGCAAAAGCGTTAGGAAAGTAGTGCAACGGGGCCATCATGATATACGAAAGTATGTGTCACTTCTGTACCCGAATACGGATCCCCACATAACGTAATCACCGACCATAACAGCGACCCTAATCTAAAAGACTGTGTCAACTTATTCCCACCCAAATCTGCGTTTTTACTTGTCATGCTTATTTGCCGAATTCGGCGTTTATACCTGTCTGACGGTGATAGGATCCAGGTACGACACAAACTTTCAATGTCATAGATGCATCCAATGTTGCTTGAAGGGTAAAGCTGTGTAATAAAGGCAGGAAACAATGACATGAATTCAGGGCTCCCAATCATCGACTACATCTCTTCTCTTCCCTAGGAACGGCTTCAAACGACTCATTCAGTAACACAATATTCAATTTTTACTGCCAATATTGAGGGGGCTAAGGCGGAAATGTTAGTCAGAAGGCAAATGCGTTACGAAAGTAGTGCAACGGGGCCATCATGACATACGAAAGTATGTGTCACTTCTGTACCCGAATAGGGATCCCCACATAACGTGATCACCGACCATAACAGCGAGCCTACTCTAAAAGACAGTGTCACTTTATTTCCACCCAACACAGTGTCTTTACTTGTCATGCTTATTTGCCGAATTCGGCGTTTATACCTGTCTGACGGTGATAGGATCCAGGTACGACACAAACTTTCAATGCCATAGATGCATCCAATGTTGCTTGAAGGGTAAAGCTGTGTTATGAAGGCAGGAAACAAAGACATGAATTCAGGGCTCCCAATCATCGACTACATCTCTTCTCTTCCCTAGGAACGGCTTCATACGACTCATTCAATAACACAATAATTAATTTTTACTGCCAATAATGAGGGGGGCTGATGCGGAAATGTTAGTCAGAAGGCTAAAGCGTTAGGAAAGTAGTGCAACGGGCCCATCATGACATACGAAAGTATGTGTCACTTCTGTACCAGAATACGGATCCCCACATAACGTGATCACCGACCATAACAGCGACCCTAATCTAAAAGACTGTGTCAACTTATTCCCACCCAAATCTGCGTTTTTACTTGTCATGCTTATTTGCCGAATTCGGTGTTTATACCTGTCTGACGATGATAGGATCCAGGTACGACACAAACTTTCAATGTCATAGATGCATCCAACGTTGCTTGAAGGGTAAAGCTGTGTAATGGAGGCAGGAAACAAAGACATGAATTCACGGCTCCCAATCATCGACTACATCTCTTCTCTTCCCTAGGAACGGCTTCATACGACTCATTCAATAACATAATATTCAATTTTTACTGCCAATAATTAGGGGGGCTGAGGCGGAAATGTTAGTCAGAAGGCAAAAGCGTTAGTAAAGTTGTGCAACGGGGCCATCATGACATACGAAAGAATGTGTCACTTTTGTACCCGAATGGGGATCCCCACATAACGTCATCACCGACCATAACAGCGACCCTAATCTAAAAGACTGTGTCAACTTATTCCCACCCAACCCTGTGTCTTTACTTGTCATGCTTGTTTGCCGAATTCGGCGTTTATACCTGTCTGACGGTGATAGGATCCAGGTACGACACAAACTTTCAATGTCATAGATGCTTCCAATGTTGCTTGAAGGGTAAAGCTGTGTAATAAAGGCAGGAAACAAAGACATGATTTCAGGACTCCCAATCATCGACTACATCTCTTCTCTTCCCTAGTAACGGCTTCATACGACTCATTCAATTACACAATATTCAATTTTTACTGCCAATATTGAGGGGGCTAAGGCGGAAATGTTAGTCAGAAGGCAAAAGCGTTACGAAAGTAGTGCAACGGGGCCATCATGACATACGAAAATATGTGTCACTTCTGTACCCGAATAGGGATCCCCACATAACGTGATCACCGACCAAAACAGCGAGCCTACTCTTAAAGACTGTGTCACTTTATTTCCACCCAACACAGTGTCTTTACTTGTCATGCTTATTTGCCGAATTCGGCGTTTATACCTGTCTGACGGTGATAGGATCCAGGTACGACACAAACTTTCAATGTCATAGATGCATCCAATGTTGCTTGAAGGGTAAAGGTGTGTAATGAAGGCAGGAAACAATGACATGAATTCAGGGCTCCCAATCATCGACTACATCTTTTCTCTTCCCTAGGAACGGCTTCATACGACTCATTCAATAACACAATAATTAATTTTTACTGCCAATAATGAGGGGGGCTGATGCGGAAATGTTAGTCAGAAGGCTAAAGCGTTAGGAAAGTAGTGCAACGGGGCCATCATGACATACGAAAGTATGTCACTTCAGTACCCGAATAGGGATCCCCACATAAGGTGATCACGGACCATAACAGCGACCCTAATCTAAAAAACTGTGTCAAGTTATTCCCACCCAACCCTGTGTCTTTACTTGTCATGCTTATTTGCCGAATTCGGCGTTTATACCTGTCTGACGGTGATAGGATCCAGGTACGACACAAACATTCAGTGTCATAGATGCATCCAATGTTGCTTGAAGGGTAAAGCTGTGTAATGAAGGCAGGAAACAAAGACATGAATTCAGTGCCCCCAATCATCGACTACATCTCTTCTCTTCCCTAGGAATGGCTTCATAAGACACATTCAATAACACAATATTCAGTTTTTACTGCCAATAATGAGGGGGGCTGAGGCGGAAATGTTAGTCAGAAGGCAAAAGCGTTAGGAAAGTAGTGCAACGGGGCCATCATGACATACGAAAGTATGTGTCACTTCCGTACCCGAATACGGATCCCCACATAACGTGATCACCGACCATAACAGCGACCCTGATCTAAAAAACTGTGTCAAGTTATTCCCACCCAACCCTGTGTCTTTACTTGTCATGCTTAATTGCCGAATTCGGCGTTTATAACTGTCTGACGGTGATATAATCCAGGTACGACACAAACATTCAGTGTCATAGATGCATCCAATGTTGCTTGAAGGGTAAAGCTGTGTAATGAAGGCAGGAAACAAAGACATGAATTCAGTGCTCCCAATCATCGACTACATCTCTTCTCCTCCCTAGGAACACCTTCATACCACACATTCAATAACACAATATTCAATTTTTACTGCCAATAATGAGGGGGGCTGAGGCGGAAATGTTGGTCAGAAGGCTAAAGCGATAGGAAAGTAGTGCAACGGGGCCATCATGACATACGAAAGTATGTGTCACTTCCGTACCGGAATACGGATCCCCACATAACGTGATCACCGACCATAACAGCAACCCTAATCAAAAAATCTGTGTCAAGTTATTCCCACCCAACCCTGTGTCTTTACTTGTCATGCTTATTTGCCGAATTCGGCGTTTATACCTGTCTGACGGTGATAGGATCCAGGTACGACACAAACTTTCAATGTCTTAGATGCATCCAATGTAGGTTGAAGGGGAAAGCTGTGTAATGAAGGCAGGAAACAAAGACATGAATTCAGGACTCCCAATCATCGACTACATCTCTTCTCTTCCCTAGGAACGGCATCATACGACTCATTCAATAACACAATATTCAATTTTTACTGCCAATAATGAGGGGGGCTGAGGCGGAAATGTTAGTCAGAAGGCTAAAGCGATAGGAAAGTAGTGCAACGGGGCCATCATGACATACGAAAGTATGTGTCACTTCCGTACCCGAATACGGATCCCCACATAACGTGATCACCGACCTTAACAGCGACCCTGATCTAAAAAACTGTGTCAAGTTATTCCCACCCAACCCTGTGTCTTTACTTGTCATGCTTATTTGCCGAATTCGGCGTTTATACCTGTCTGACGGTGATAGGATCCAGGTACGACACAAACATTAAGTGTCATAGATGCATCCAATGTTGCTTGAAGGGTAAAGCTGTGTAATGAAGGCAGGAAACAAAGACATGAATTCAGTGCTCCCAATCATCGACTACATCTCTTCTCCTCCCTAGGAACACCTTCATACCACACATTCAATAACACAATATTCAATTTTTACTGCCAATAATGTGGGGGGCTGAGGCGGAAATGTTGGTCAGAAGGCTAAAGCGATAGGAAAGTAGTGCAACGGGGCCATCATGACATACGAAAGTATGTGTCACTTCTTTACCCGAATACGGATCCCCACATAACGTGATCACCGACCATAACAGCAACCCTAATCAAAAAATCTGTGTCAAATTATTCCCACCCAACCCTGTGTCTTTACTTGTCATGCTTATTTGCCGAATTCGGCGTTTATACCTGTCTGACGGTGATAGGATCCAGGTACGACACAAACTTTCAATGTCTTAGATGCATCCAATGTAGGTTGAAGGGGAAAGCTGTGTAATGAAGGAAGGAAACAAAGACATGAATTCAGGACTCCCAATCATCGACTACATCTCTTCTGTTCCCTAGGAACGGCATCATACGACTCATTCAATAACACAATATTCAATTTTTACTGCCAATAATGAGGGGGGCTGAGGCGGAAATGTTAGTCAGAAGGCTAAAGCGATAGGAAAGTAGTGCAACGGGGCCATCATGACATACGAAAGTATGTGTCACTTCCGTACCCGAATACGGATCCCCACATAACGTGATCACCGACCATAACAGCGACCCTGATCTAAAAAACTGTGTCAAGTTATTCCCACCCAACCCTGTGTCTTTACTTGTCATGCTTATTTGCCGAATTCGGCGTTTATACCTGTCTGACGGTGATAGGATCCAGGTACGACACAAACTTTCAATGTCATAGATGCATCCAATGTTGCTTGAAGGGTAAAGCTGTGTAATGAAGGCAGGAAACAGACATGGATTCAGGACCCCCAATCATCGACTACATCTCTTCTCTTCCCTAGGAACGGCTTCATACGACTCATTCAATAACACAATATTCAATTTTTACTGCCAATAATGAGGGGGGCTGAGGCGGAAATGTTAGTCAGAAGGCAAAAGCGTTAGGAAAGTAGTGCAACGGGGCCATCATGACATACGAAGGTATGTGTCACTTCTGTACCCGAATGGGATCCCCACATAACGTCATCACCGACCATAACAGCGACCCTAATCTAAAAGACTGTGTCAACTTATTCCCACCCAACCCTGTGTCTTTACTTGTCATGCTTATTTGCCGAATTCGGCGTTTATACCTGTCTGACGGTGATAGGATCCAGGTACGACACAAACTTTCAATGTCATAGATGCATCCAATGTAGCTTGAAGGGTAAAGCTGTGTAATAAAGGCAGGAAACAAAGACATGAATTCAGGGCTCCCAATCAACGACTACATCTCTTCTCTTCCCTAGGATCGGCTTCATACGACTCATTCAATAACACAATATTCAATTTTTACTGCCAATAATGAGGGGGGCTGAGGCGGAAATGTTAGTCAGAAGGCTAAAGCGATAGGATAGTAGTGCAACGGGGCCATAATGACATACGAAAGTATGTGTCACTTATGTACCCGAATAGGGATCCCCACATAACGTGATCACGGACCATAACAGCGACCCTAATCTAAAAAAGTGTGTCAAGTTATTCCCACCCAACCCTATGTCTTTACTTGTCATGCTTATTTGCCGAACTCGGCGTTTATACCTGTCTGACGGTGATAGGATCCAGGTACGACACAAACTTTCAATGTCATAGATGCATCCAATGTTCCTTGAAGGGTAAAGCTGTGTAATGAAGGCAGGAAACAAAGACATGAATTTAGGGCTCCCAATCATCGACTACATCTCACCTCTTCCCTAGGAATGGTTTCGTAAGACACATTCAATAACACAATATTTAATTTTTACTGCCAATAATGAGGGGGGCTGAGGGGGAAATGTTAGTCAGAAGGCAAAAGCGTTAGGAAAGTAGTGCAACGGGGCCATCATGACATGCGAAAGTATGTGTCACTTCTATACCCGAATGGGGACCCCCACATAACGTGATCACCGACCATAACAGCGACCATAATCTAAAAGACTGTGTCAACTTTCCCACCCATCCCTGTGTCTTTACTTGTCATGCTTATTTGCCGAATTCGGCGTTTACACCTGTCTGACGGTGATAGGATCGAGGTACGACACAAACTTTCAATGTCATAGATGCATCTAATGTTGCTTGAAGGGTAAAGCTGTGTAATGAAGGCAGGAAACAAAGACATGAATTCAGGGCTCCCAATCATCGACTACATCAGTTCTCTTCCCTAGGAACGGCTTCATACGACTCATTCAGTAACACAATATTCAATTTTTTCTGCCAATACCAAGAGTTAGCTGTGGCGGAAATGTTAGTCAGACGACTAAAGCAATAGAAAAGTAGTGCAACGGGGACTTCATGACATACGAAAGTATGTGTCACTTCTGTACCCGAATGGGGATCCCCACATAACGTGATCACCGACCATAACAGCGACCATAATCTAAAAGAGTGTGTCAACATTACCACCCATCCCTGTGTCTTTACTTGTCATGCTTATTTGCCGAATTCGGCGTTTATACCTGTCTGACGGTGATAGGATCCAGGTACGACACAAACATTCAATGTCATAGATGCATTCAATGTTGCTTGAAGGGTAAAGCTGTGTAATGAAGGCAGGAAACAAAGACATCAATTCAGGGCTCCCAATCATCGACTACATCTCTTCTCTTCCCTAGGAACAGTTTCATACCACACATTCAATAACACAATATTCAAATTTCACTGCCAATAATGAGAGGGGCTGAGGCGGAAATGTTACTCAGAAGGCTACAGCGTTAGGAAAGTAGTGCTACGGGGCCATCATGACATACGAAAGTATGTGTCACTTCTGTACCCGAATGGGGATCACCACATAACGTGATCACCGAACATAACAGCGACCCTAATCTAAAGGACTGTGTCAACCTATTCCCACCCAACCCTGTGTCTTTACTTGTCATGCTTACTTGCCGAATTCGGCGTTTATACCTGTCCGACGGTGATAGGATCCAGGAACGACACAAACTTTCAATGTCATAGATGCATCCAATGTTGCTTGAAGGGTAAAGCTGTGTAATAAAGGCAGGAAACGGAGACATGAATTCAGGGCTCCCAATCATCGACTACATCTCTTCTCTTCCCTAGGAACAGCTTCATACGACTTATTCAATAACACAATATTATATTTTTACTGCCAATAATGAGGGGGGCTGAGGCGGAAATGTTAATAAGAAGGCTAAAGCGATAGGAAAGTAGTGCAACGGGGCCATCATGACATACGAAAGTATGTGTCACTTCTGTACCCGAATAGGGATCCCCACATAACGTGATCACCGACCATAACAGCGACCCTAATCTAAAAAACTGTGTCAAGTTATTCCCACCTAACCCTGTGTCTTTACTTGTCATGCTTATTTGCCGAATTCGGCGTTTATACCTGTCTGACGGTGATAGGATCCAGGTACAACACAAACTTTCAATGTCATAGATGCATCCAATGTTGCTTGAAATGTAAAGCTGTGTAATGGAGGCAGGAAACAAAGACATGAATTCACGGCTCCCAATCGTCGACTACATCTCTTCTCTTCCATAGGAACGGCTTCATACGACTCATTCAATAACACAAAATTCAATTTTTACTGCCAATAATGAGGGGGGCTGAGGCGGAAATGATAGTCAGAAGGCTAAAGCGATAGGATAGTGGTGCAACGGGGCCATCATGACATACGAAAGTATGTGTCACTTCTGTACTTGAATAGGGATCCCCACATAACGTGATCACCGACCATAACAGCGACCCTAATCTAAAAAACTGTGTCAAGTTATTCCCACCTAACCCTGTGTCTTTACTTGTCATGCTTATTTGCCGAATTCGGCGTTTATACCTGTCTGACGGTGATAGGATCCAGGTACAACACAAACTTTCAATGTCATAGATGCATCCAATGTTGCTTGAAGGGTAAAGCTGTGTAATGGAGGCAGGAAACAAAGACATGAATTCACGGCTCCCAATCGTCGACTACATCTCTTCTCTTCCCTAGGAACGGCTTCATACGACTCATTCAATAACACAATATTCAATTTTTACTGCCAATAATGAGGGGGGCTGAGGCGGAAATGTTAGTCAGAAGGCAAAAGCGTTAGTAACGTAGTGCAACGGGGCCATCATGACATACGAAAGAATGAGTCACTTCTGTGCCCGAATGGGGATCCCCACATAACGTCATCACCGACCATAACAGCGACCCTAATCTAAAAGACTGTGTCAACTTATTCCCACCCAACCCTGTGTCTTTACTTGTCATGCTTATTTGCCGAATTAGGCGTTTATACCTGTCTGACGGTGATAGGATCCAGGTACGACACAAACTTTCAATGTCATAGATGCATCCAATGTTGCTTGAAGGGTAAAGCTGTGTAATAAAGGCAGGAAACAAAGACATGAATTCAGGGCTCCCAATCATCGACTACATCTCTTCTCTTCCCTAGGAATGGCTTCATAAGACACATTCAATAACACAATATTCAATTTTTACTGCCAATAATGAGGGGGGCTGAGGGGGAAATGTTAGTCAGAAGGCAAATGCGTTAGGAAAGTAGTGCAACGGGGCCATCATGACATACGAAATTATGTGTCACTTCTGTACCCGAATAGGGAATCCCACATTACGTGATCACCGACCATAACAGCGACCATAATCTAAAAGACTGTGTCAACATTCCCACCCATCCCCGTGTCTTTACTTGTCATGCTCATTTGCCGAATTCGGCGTTTATACCTGTCTGACGGTGATAGGATCCAGGTACGACACAAACTTTCAATGTCATAGATGCATCCAATGTTGCTTGAAGGGTAAAGCTGTGTAATGAAGGCAGGAAACAAAGACATGAATTCAGGGCTCCCAATCATCGACTACATCTCTTCTCTTCCCTAGGAACGGCTTCATACGACTCATTCAATAACACAATATTATATTTTTACTGCCAATAATGAGGGGGGCTGAGACGGAAATGTTAATCAGAAGGCTAAAGCGATAGGAAAGTGGTGTAACGGGGCCATCATGACATACGAAAGTATGTGTCACTTCTGTACCCGAAAAGGGATCCCCACATAACGTGATCACGGACCATAACAGCGACCCTAATCTAAAAAACTGTGTCAAGTTATTCCCACCCAACCCTGTGTCTTTACTTATCATGCTTATTTGCCGAATTCGGCGTTTATACCAGTCTGACGGTGATAGGATCCAGGTACGACACAAACTTTCAATGTCATAGATGCATCCAATGTTGCTTGAAGAGTAATGCTGTGTAATAAAGGCAGGAAACAAAGACATGAATTCAGGGCTCCCAATCATCGACTACATCTGTTCTCTTCCCTAGGAACGGCTTCATACGACTCATTCAGTAACACAATATTCAATTTTTAATGCCAATACCAAGGGTTAGCTGAGGCGGAAACGTTAGTCAGACGGCTAAAGCGATAGAAAGGTAGTGCAACGGGGCCTTCATGACATACGAATGTATGTGTCACTTCTGTACCCGAATAGGGATCCCCACATATCGTGATCACCGACCATAATAGCGACCCTAATCTAAAAGACTGTGTCAACTTATTCCCACCCAACCCTGTGTCTTTACTTGTCATGCTTATTTGCCGAATTCGGCGTTTATACCTGTCTGACGGTGATAGGGTCCAGGTACGACACAAACTTTCAATGTCATAGATGCATCCAATGTAGCTTGAAGGGTAAAGCTGTGTAATGAAGGCAGGAAACAAAGACATGAATTCAGGGCTCCCAATCATCGACTACATCAGTTCTCTTCCCTAGGAACGGCTTCATACGACTCATTCAGTAACACAATATTCAATTTTTTCTGCCAATACCAAGAGTTAGCTGTGGCGGAAATGTTAGTCAGACGACTAAAGCAATAGAAAAGTAGTGCAACGGGGACTTCATGACATACGAAAGTATGTGTCACTTCTGTACCCGAATGGGGATCCCCACATAACGTCATCACCGACCATAACAGCGACAATAGTCTAAAAGAGTGTGTCAACATTACCACCCATCCCTGTGTAGTTACTTGTCATGCTTATTTGGCGAATTCGGCGTTTATACCTGTCTGACTAAGATAGGATCCAGGTACGACACAAACTTTCAATGTCATAGATGCATCCAATGTAGGTTGAAGGGGAAAGCTGTGTAATGAAGGCAGGAAACAAAGACATGAATTCAGGACTCCCAATAATCGACTACATCTCTTCTCTTCCCTAGGAACGGCATCATACGACTCATTCAATAACACAATATTCAATTTTTACTGCCAATAATGAGGGGGGCTGAGGCGGAAATGTTAGTCAGAAGGCTAAAGCGATTGGAAAGTAGTGCAACGGGGCCATCATGACATACGAAAGTATGTGTCACTTCTGTAGCCGAATAGGGATCCCCACATAACGAGATCACCGAACATAACAGCGACCCTAATCTAAAAGACTGTGTCAACTTATTCCCACCCAACCCTGTGTCTCTACTTGTCATGCTTATTTGCCGAATTTGGCGTTTATACCTGTCTGACGGTGATAGGATCCAGGTACGACACAAACCTTCAGTGTCATAGATGCATCCCATGTTGCTTGAAGGGTAAAGCTGTGTAATGAAGGCAGGAAACAAAGACATGAATTCAGGACTCCCAATCATCGACTACATCTCTTCTCTTCCATAGGAACGGCTTCATACGACTCATTCAATAACACAAAATTCAATTTTTACTGCCAATAATGAGGGGGAATGAGGCGGAAATGATAGTCAGAAGGCTAAAGCGATAGGAAAGTGGTGCAACGGGGCCATCATGACATACGAAAGTATGTGTCACTTCTGTACTTGAATAGGGATCCCCACATAACGTGATCACCGACTATAACAGCGACCCTAATCTAAAAAACTGTGTCAAGTTATTCCCACCTAAGCCTGTGTCTTTACTTGTCATGCTTATTTGCCGAATTCGGCGTTTATACCTGTCTGACGGTGATAGGATCCAGGTACAACACAAACTTTCAACGTCATAGGTGCATCCAATGTTGCTTGAAGGGTGAAGCTGTGTAATGGAGGCAGGAAACATAGACATGAATTCACGGCTCCCAATCGTCGACTACATCTCTTCTCTTCCCTAGGAACGGCTTCATACGACTCATTCAATAACACAATATTCAATTTTTACTGCCAATAATGAGGGGGGCTGAGGCGGAAATGTTAGTCAGAAGGCCAAAGCGTTAGTAAAGTAGTGCAACGGGGCCATCATGACATACGAAAGAATGTGTCACTTCTGTGCCCGAATGGGGATCCCTACATAACGTGATCACCGACCATAACAGCGACCCTAATCTAAAAGACTGTGTCAACTTATTCCCACCCAACCCTGTGTCTTTACTTGTCATGCTTATTTGCCGAATTAGGCGTTTATACCTGTCTGACGGTGATAGGATCCAGGTACGACACAAACTTTCAATGTCATAGATGCATCCAATGTTGCTTGACGGCTAAAGCTGTGTAATAAAGGCAGGAAACAAAGACATGAATTCAGGGCTCCCAATCATCGACTACATCGCTTCTCTTCCCTAGGAATGGCTTCATAAGACACATTCAATAACACAATATTCAATTTTTACTGCCAATAATGAGGGGGGCTGAGGGGGAAATGTTAGTCAGAAGGCAAATGCGTTAGGAAAGTAGTGCAACGGGGCCATCATGACATACGAAATTATGTGTCACTTCTGTACCCGAATGGGGATTCCCACATTACGTGATCACCGACCATAACAGCGACCATAATCTAAAAGACTGTGTCAACATGCCCACCCATCCCCGTGTCTTTACTTGTCATGCTCATTTGCCGAATTTGGCGTTTATACCTGTCTGACGGTGATAGGATCCAGGTACGACACAAACTTTCAATGTCATAGATGCATCCAATGTTGCTTGAAGGGTAAAGCTGTGTAATGAAGGCAGGAAACACAGACATGAATTCAGGGCTCCCAATCATGGACTACATCTCCTCTCTCCCCTAGGAACGGCTTCATACGACTCATTCAATAACACAATATTCAATTTTTACTGCCCATAATGAGGGGGGCTGAGGCGGAAATGTTAGTCAGAAGGCTAAAGCGTTAGGAAAGTGGTGTAGCGGGGCCATCATGACATACGAAAGTATGTGTCACTTCTGTACCCGAAAAGGGATCCCCATATAACGTGAACACGGACCATAACAGCGACCCTAATCTAAAAAACTGTGTCAAGTTATTCCCACCCAACCCTGTGTCTTTACTTGTCATGCTTATTTGCCGAATTCGGCGTTTATACCTGTCTGACGGTGATAGGTTCCAGGTACGACACAAACATTCAATGTCATAGATGCATGCAATGTTGCTTGAAGGGTAAAGCTGTGTAATGAAGGCAGGAAACAAAGACATGAATTCAGGGCTCCCAATCATCGACTACATCTCTTCTCTTCCCTAGGAACAGTTTCATACCACACATTCAATAACACAATATTCAAAATTTCGCTGCCAATAATGAGAGGGGCTGAGGCGGAAATGTTAGTCAGAAGGCTAAAGCGTTAGGAAAGTAGTGCTACGGGGCCATCATGACATACGAAAGTATGTGTCACTTCTGTACCCGAATGGGGATCCCCACATAACGTGATCACCGACCATGACAGCGACCCTAATCTAAAGGACTGTGTCAACCTATTCCCACCCAACCCTGTGTCTTTACTTGTCATGCTTATTTGCCGAATTCGGCGTTTATACCTGTCCGACGGTGATAGGATCCAGGAACGACATAAACTTTCAATGTCATAGATGCAGCCAATGTTGCTTGAAAGGTAAAGCTGTGTAATAAAGGCAGGAAACAAAGAAATGAATTCAGGGCTCCCAATCATCGACTACATCTCTTCTCTTCCCTAGGAACGGCATCATACGACTCATTCAATAACACAATATTATATTTTTACTGCCAATAATGAGGGGGGCTGAGGCGGAAATGTTAATCAGAAGGCTAAAGCGATAGGAAAGTAGTGCAACGGGGCCATCATGACATACGAAAGTATGTGTCACTTCTGTACCCGAATAGGGATCCCCACATAACGTGATCACCGACCATAACAGCGACCCTAATCTAAAAGACTGTGTCAACTTATTCCCACCCAACCCTGTGTCTTTACTTGTCATGCTTATTTGCCGAATTCGGCGCTTATTCCTGTCTGACGGTGATAGGATCCAGGTACGACACAAACTTTGAATGTCATAGATGGATCCAATGTTGCTTGAAGGGTAAAACACGGTAATGAGGGAAGGAAACAAAGACATGAATTCAGGGCATCCGAATCTTCGTCTACATCTCTTCTCTTCCCTAGGAACGGCTTCATACGACTCATTCAATAACACAAAATTCAATTTTTACTGCCCATAATGAGGGGGGCTGAGGCGGAAATGTTAGTCAGAAGGCTAAAGCGTTAGGAAAGTGGTGTAGCGGGGCCATCATGACATACGAAAGTATGTGTCACTTCTGTACCCGAAAAGGGATCCCCATATAACGTGAACACGGACCATAACAGCGACCCTAATCTAAAAAACTGTGTCAAGTTATTCCCACCCAACCCTGTGTCTTTACTTATCATGCTTATTTGCCGAATTCGGCGTTTATACCTGTCTGACGGTGATAGGATCCAGGTACGACACAAACTTTCAATGTCATAGATGCATCCAATGTTGCTTGAAGAGTAAAGCTGTGTAATGGAGGCAGGAAACAAAGACATGAATTCAGGGCTCCCAATCATCGACTACATCTCTTCCCTTCCCTAGGAAAGGCTTCATACGACTCATTCAATAACACAATATTTAATTTTTACTGCCAATAATGACGTGGCTGGGGCGGAAATGTTAGTCAGAAGGCAAAAGCGTTAGGAAAACAGTGCAACGGGGCCATCATGACATACGAAAGTATGTGTCACTTCTGTACCCGAATGGGGATCCCCACATAACGTGATCACCGACCATAACAGCGACCCTAATCTAAAAAACTGTGTCAACTTATTGCCACCCAACCCTGTGTCTTTACTTGTCATGCTTATTTGCCGAATTCGGCGTTTATACCAGTCTGACGGTGATAGGATCCAGGTACGACACAAACTTTCAATGTCATAGATGCATCCAATGTTGCTTGAAGGGTAAAGCTGTGTAATGAAGGCAGGAAACAAAGACATGAATTCAGGACTCCCAATCATCGACTACATGTCTTCTCTTCCCTAGGAACGGCTTCATACGACTCATTCAATATCACAATATTCAATTTTTACTGCCATTAATGAGGGGGGCTGAGGCGGAAATGTTAGTCAGAAGGCTAAAGCGATAGGAAAGTAGTGCAACGGGGCCATCATGACATACGAAAGTATGTGTCACTTCTGTACCCGAATAGGGATCCCCACATAACGTGATAACCGACCATAACAGCGACCCTAATCTAAAAAACTGTGTCAAGTTATTCCCACCTAACCGTGTGTCTTTACTTGTCATGCTTATTTGCCGAATTCGGCGTTTATACCGGTCTGACGGTGATAGGATCCAGGTACGACACAAACATTCAATGTCATAGATGCATCCAATGTAGCTTGAAGGGTAAAGCTGTGTAATGAAGGCAGGAAACAAAGACATGAATTCAGGGCTCCCAATCATCGACTACATCTCTTCTCTTCCCTAGGAACGGCTTCATACGACTCATTCAATATCACAATATTCAATTTTTACTGCCATTAATGAGGGGGGCTAAGGCGGAAATGTTAGTCAGAAGGCTAAAGCGATAGGAAAGTAGTGCAACGGGGCCATCATGACATACGAAAGTATGTGTCACTTCTGTACCCGAATAGGGATCCCCACATAACGTGATCACCGACCATAACAGCGACCCTAATCTAAAAGACTGTGTCAACTTATTCCCACCCAACCCTGTGTCTTTACTTGTCATGCTTATTTGCCGAATTCGGCGTTTATTCCTGTCTGACGGTGATAGGATCCAGGTACGACACAAACTTTGAATGTCATAGATGGATCCAATGTTGCTTGAAGGGTAAAACAGGGTAATGAGGGAAGGAAACAAAGACATGAATTCAGGGCATCCGAATCTTCGTCTACATCTCTTCTCTTCCCTAGGAACGGCTTCATACGACTCATTCAATAACACAAAATTCAATTTTTACTGCCCATAATGAGGGGGGCTGAGGCGGAAATGTTAGTCAGAAGGCTAAAGCGTTAGGAAAGTGGTGTAACGGGGCCATCATGACATACGAAAGTACGTGTCACTTCTGTACCCGAAAAGGGATCCCCATATAACGTGATCACGGACCATAACAGCGACCCTAATCTAAAAAACTGTGTCAAGTTATTCCCACCCAACCCTGTGTCTTTACTTATCATGCTTATTTGCCGAATTCGGCGTTTATACCTGTCTGACGGTGATAGGATCCAGGTACGACACAAACTTTCAATGTCATAGATGCATCCAATGTTGCTTGAAGAGTAAAGCTGTGTAATGGAGGCAGGAAACAAAGACATGAATTCAGGGCTCCCAATCATCGACTACATCTCTTCCCTTCCCTAGGAAAGGCTTCATACGACTCATTCAATAACACAATATTTAATTTTTACTGCCAATAATGACGGGGCTGGGGCGGGAATGTTAGTCAGAAGGCAAAAGCGTTAGGAAAATAGTGCAACGGGGCCATCATGACATACGAAAGTATGTGTCACTTCTGTACCCGAATGGGGATCCCCACATAACGTGATCACCGACCATAACAGCGACCCTAATCTAAAAGACTGTGTCAACTTATTCCCACCCAACCCTGTGTCTTTACTTGTCATGCTTATTTGCCGAATTCGGCGTTTATTCCTGTCTGACGGTGATAGGATCCAGGTACGACACAAACTTTCAATGTCATAGATGGATCCAATGTTGCTTGAAGGGTAAAACAGGGTAATGAGGGAAGGAAACAAAGACATGAATTCAGGGATCCCAATCTTCGTCTACATCTCTTCTCTTCCCTAGGAACGGCTTCATACGACTCATTCAGTAACACAATATTCAAATTTTACTGCCAATAATGAGGGGGGCTGAGGCGGAAATGTTAGTCAGAAGGCAAAAGCGTTAGGAAAGTAGTGCAACGGGGCCATCATGACATACGAAAGTATGTGTCACTTCTGTACCCGAATAGGGATCCCCACATAACGTGATCACCGACCATAACAGCGACCCTAATCTAAAAGACTGTGTCAACTTATTCCCACCCAACCCTGTGTCTTTACTTGTCATGCTTATTTGCCGAATTCGGCGTTTATTCCTGTCTGACGGTGATAGGATCCAGGTACGACACAAACTTTGAATGTCATAGATGGATCCAATGTTGCTTGAAGGGTAAAACAGGGTAATGAGGGAAGGAAACAAAGACATGAATTCAGGGCATCCGAATCTTCGTCTACATCTCTTCTCTTCCCTAGGAACGGCTTCATACGACTCATTCAATAACACAAAATTCAATTTTTACTGCCCATAATGAGGGGGGCTGAGGCGGAAATGTTAGTCAGAAGGCTAAAGCGTTAGGAAAGTGGTGTAGCGGGGCCATCATGACATACGAAAGTATGTGTCACTTCTGTACCCGAAAAGGGATCCCCATATAACGTGATCACGGACCATAACAGCGACCCTAATCTAAAAAACTGTGTCAAGTTATTCCCACCCAACCCTGTGTCTTTACTTATCATGCTTATTTGCCGAATTCGGCGTTTATACCTGTCTGACGGTGATAGGATCCAGGTACGACACAAACTTTCAATGTCATAGATGCATCCAATGTTGCTTGAAGAGTAAAGCTGTGTAATGGAGGCAGGAAACAAAGACATGAATTCAGGGCTCCCAATCATCGACTACATCTCTTCCCTTCCCTAGGAAAGGCTTCATACGACTCATTCAATAACACAATATTTAATTTTTACTGCCAATAATGACGTGGCTGGGGCGGAAATGTTAGTCAGAAGGCAAAAGCGTTAGGAAAACAGTGCAACGGGGCCATCATGACATACGAAAGTACGTGTCACTTCTGTACCCGAATGGGGATCCCCACATAACGTGATCACCGACCATAACAGCGACCCTAATCTAAAAAACTGTGTCAACTTATTCCCACCCAACCCTGTGTCTTTACTTGTCATGCTTATTTGCCGAATTCGGCGTTTATACCAGTCTGACGGTGATAGGATCCAGGTACGACACAAACTTTCAATGTCATAGATGCATCCAATGTTGCTTGAAGGGTAAAGCTGTGTAATGAAGGCAGGAAACAAAGACATGAATTCAGGACTCCCAATCATCGACTACATGTCTTCTCTTCCCTAGGAACGGCTTCATACGACTCATTCAATATCACAATATTCAATTTTTACTGCCATTAATGAGGGGGGCTGAGGCGGAAATGTTAGTCAGAAGGCTAAAGCGATAGGAAAGTAGTGCAACGGGGCCATCATGACATACGAAAGTATGTGTCACTTCTGTACCCGAATAGGGATCCCCACATAACGTGATAACCGACCATAACAGCGACCCTAATCTAAAAAACTGTGTCAAGTTATTCCCACCTAACCGTGTGTCTTTACTTGTCATGCTTATTTGCCGAATTCGGCGTTTATACCGGTCTGACGGTGATAGGATCCAGGTACGACACAAACATTCAATGTCATAGATGCATCCAATGTAGCTTGAAGGGTAAAGCTGTGTAATGAAGGCAGGAAACAAAGACATGAATTCAGGGCTCCCAATCATCGACTACATCTCTTCTCTTCCCTAGGAACGGCTTCATACGACTCATTCAATATCACAATATTCAATTTTTACTGCCATTAATGAGGGGGGCTGAGGCGGAAATGTTAGTCAGAAGGCTAAAGCGATAGGAAAGTAGTGCAACGGGGCCATCATGACATACGAAAGTATGTGTCACTTCTGTACCCGAATAGGGATCCCCACATAACGTGATCACCGACCATAACAGCGACCCTAATCTAAAAGACTGTGTCAACTTATTCCCACCCAACCCTGTGTCTTTACTTGTCATGCTTATTTGCCGAATTCGGCGTTTATTCCTGTCTGACGGTGATAGGATCCAGGTACGACACAAACTTTGAATGTCATAGATGGATCCAATGTTGCTTGAAGGGTAAAACAGGGTAATGAGGGAAGGAAACAAAGACATGAATTCAGGGCATCCGAATCTTCGTCTACATCTCTTCTCTTCCCTAGGAACGGCTTCATACGACTCATTCAATAACACAAAATTCAATTTTTACTGCCCATAATGAGGGGGGCTGAGGCGGAAATGTTAGTCAGAAGGCTAAAGCGTTAGGAAAGTGGTGTAACGGGGCCATCATGACATACGAAAGTATGTGTCACTTCTGTACCCGAAAAGGGATCCCCATATAACGTGATCACGGACCATAACAGCGACCCTAATCTAAAAAACTGTGTCAAGTTATTCCCACCCAACCCTGTGTCTTTACTTATCATGCTTATTTGCCGAATTCGGCGTTTATACCTGTCTGACGGTGATAGGATCCAGGTACGACACAAACTTTCAATGTCATAGATGCATCCAATGTTGCTTGAAGAGTAAAGCTGTGTAATGGAGGCAGGAAACAAAGACATGAATTCAGGGCTCCCAATCATCGACTACATCTCTTCCCTTCCCTAGGAAAGGCTTCATACGACTCATTCAATAACACAATATTTAATTTTTACTGCCAATAATGACGGGGCTGGGGCGGGAATGTTAGTCAGAAGGCAAAAGCGTTAGGAAAATAGTGCAACGGGGCCATCATGACATACGAAAGTATGTGTCACTTCTGTACCCGAATGGGGATCCCCACATAACGTGATCACCGACCATAACAGCGACCCTAATCTAAAAGACTGTGTCAACTTATTCCCACCCAACCCTGTGTCTTTACTTGTCATGCTTATTTGCCGAATTCGGCGTTTATTCCTGTCTGACGGTGATAGGATCCAGGTACGACACAAACTTTCAATGTCATAGATGGATCCAATGTTGCTTGAAGGGTAAAACAGGGTAATGAGGGAAGGAAACAAAGACATGAATTCAGGGATCCCAATCTTCGTCTACATCTCTTCTCTTCCCTAGGAACGGCTTCATACGACTCATTCAGTAACACAATATTCAAATTTTACTGCCAATAATGAGGGGGGCTGAGGCGGAAATGTTAGTCAGAAGGCAAAAGCGTTAGGAAAGTAGTGCAACGGGGCCATCATGACATACGAAAGTATGTGTCACTTCTGTACCCGAATAGGTATCCCCACATAACGTGATCACCGACCATAACAGTGACCCTAATCTTAAAGACTGTGTCAACTTATTCCCACCCAACCCTATGTCTTTACTTGTCATGCTTATTTGCCGAATTCGGCGTTTATACTTTTCTGACGGTGATAGGATCCAGGTACGACACAAACTTTCCATGTCATAGATGCATCCAATGTTGCTTGAAGGGTAAAGCTGTGTAATAAAGGCAGGAAACAAAGACATGAATTCAGGGCTCCCAATCATCAACTACATCTCTTCTCTTCCCTAGGAACGGCTTCATACGACTCATTCAGTAACACAATATTCAATTTTTAATGCCAATACCAAGGGTTAGCTGAGGCGGAAATGTTAGTCAGACGGCTAAAGCGATAGAAAAGTAGTGCAACGGGGCCTTCATGACATACGAAAGTATGTGTCACTTCTGTACCCGAATAGGGATCCCCACATATCGTGATCACCGACCATAACAGCGACCCTAATCTAAAAGACTGTGTCAACTTACTCCCACCCAACCCTGTGTCTTTACTTGTCAAGCTTATTTGCCGAATTCGGCGTTTATACCTGTCTGACGGTGATAGGATCCAGGTACGACACAAACTTTCAATGTCATAGATGCATCCAATGTTGCTTGAAGAGTAAAGCTGTGTAATGGAGGCAGGAAACAAAGACATGAATTCAGGGCTCCCAATCATCGACTACATCTCTTCCCTTCCCTAGGAACGGCTTCATACGACTCATTCAGTAACACAATATTCAATTTTTAATGCCAATTCTAAGGGTTAGCTGAGGCGGAAATGTTAGTCAGAAGGCAAAAGCGTTAGGAAAGTAGTGCAACGGGGCCATCATGACATACGAAAGTATGTGTCACTTCTGTACCCGAATAGGTATCCCCACATAACGTGATCACCGACCATAACAGTGACCCTAATCTTAAAGACTGTGTCAACTTATTCCCACCCAACCCTATGTCTTTACTTGTCATGCTTATTTGCCGAATTCGGCGTTTATACTTGTCTGACGGTGATAGGATCCAGGTACGACACAAACTTTCAATGTCATAGATGCATCCAATGTTGCTTGAAGGGTTAAGCTGTGTAATAAAGGCAGGAAACAAAGACATGAATTCAGGGCTCCCAATCATCAACTACATCTCTTCTCTTCCCTAGGAACGGCTTCATACGACTCATTCAGTAACACAATATTCAATTTTTAATGCCAATACCAAGGGTTAGCTGAGGCGGAAATGTTAGTCAGACGGCTAAAGCGATAGAAAAGTAGTGCAACGGGGCCTTCATGACATACGAAAGTATGTGTCACTTCTGTACCCGAATAGGGATCCCCACATATCGTGATCACCGACCATAACAGCGACCCTAATCTAAAAGACTGTGTCAACTTATTCCCACCCAACACAGTGTCTTTACTTGTCATGCTTATTTGCCGAATTCGGCGTTTATACCTGTCTGACGGTGATAGGATCCAGGTACGACACAAACTTTCAATGTCATAGATGCATCCAATGTTGCTTGAAGAGTAAAGCTGTGTAATGGAGGCAGGAAACAAAGACATGAATTCAGGGCTCCCAATCATCGACTACATCTCTTCCCTTCCCTAGGAAAGGCTTCATACGACTCATTCAATAACACAATATTTAATTTTTACTGCCAATAATGACGGGGTTGGGGCGGAAATGTTAGTCAGAAGGCAAAAGCGTTAGGAAAATAGTGCAACGGGGCCATCATGACATACGAAAGTATGTGTCACTTCTGTACCCGAATGGGGATCCCCACATAACGTTATCACCGACCATAACAGCGACCCTAATCTTAAAGACTGTGTCAACTTATTCTCACCCAACCCTGTGTCTTTACTTGTCATGCTTATTTGCCGAATTCGGCGTTTATACTTGTCTGACGGTGATAGGATCCAGGTACGACACAAACTTTCAATGTCATAGATGCATCCAATGTTGCTTGAAGGGTAAAGCTGTGTAATAAAGGCAGGAAACAAAGACATGAATTCAGGGCTCCCAATCATCGACTACATCTCTTCTCTTCCCTAGGAACAGCTTCATACCACACATTCAATAACACAATATTCAATTTTTACTGCCAATAATGAGAGAGGCTGAGGCGGAAATGTTAGTCAGAAGGCAAAAGCGTTAGGAAAGTAGTGCAACGGGGCCATCATGATATACGAAAGTATGTGTCACTTCTGTACCCGAATACGGATCCCCACATAACGTGATCACCGACCATAACAGCGACCCTAATCTAAAAAACTGTGTCAAGTTAATCCCACCCAAACCTGTGTCTTTACTTGTCATGCTTATTTGCCGAATTCGGCGTTTATACTTGTCTGACGGTGATAGGATCCAGGTACGACACAAACTTTCAATGTCATAGAAGCATCCAATGTTGCTTGAAGGGTAAAGCTGTGTAATAAAGGCAGGAAACAAAGACATGAATTCAGGGCTCCCAATCATCGACTACATCTCTTCTCTTCCCTAGGAACGGCTTCATACGACTCATTCAGTAACACAATATTCAATTTTTACTGCCAATTATGAGGGGGGCTGAGGCGGAAATGTTAGTCAGAAGGCTAAAGCGATAGGAAAGTAGTGCAACGGGGCCTTCATGACATACGAAAGCATGTGTCACTTCTGTACCCGAATGGGGATCCCCACATAACGTGATCACCGACCATAACAGCGACACTAATCTAAAAGACAGTGTCAACTTATACTCACCCAACCCTGTGTCTTTACTTTTCATGCTTATTTGCCGAATTCGGCGTTTATACTTGTCTGACGGTGATAGGATCCAGGTACGACACAAACTTTCAATGTCATAGATGCATCCAATGTTGCTTGAAGGGTAAAGCTGTGTAATAAAGGCAGGAAACAAAGACATGAATTCAGGGCTCCCAATCATCGATTACATCTTTTCTCTTTCCTAGGAACGGCTTCATACGACTCATTCAATAACACAATATTCAATTTTTCAATTTAAACTGCCAATAATGAGGGGGCTGCGGCGGAAATGTTAATCAGACGGCTAAAGCGATAGGAAAGCAGTGCAACGGTGCCATCATGACATACGAAAGTATTTGTCACTTCTGTACCCGAATGGGGATCACCACATAACGTGATCACCGACCATAACAGCGACCCTAATCTAAAAAACTGTGTCAAATTATTCCCACCCAACCCTGTGTCTTCACTTGTCATGCTTATTTGCCGAATTCGGCGTTTATTCCTGTCTGACGGTGATAGGATCCAGGTACGACACAAACATTCAATGTCATAGATGCATCCAATGTTGCTTGAAGGGTAAAGCAGTGTAATGAGGGAAGGAAACACAGACATGAATTCAGGGCTCCCAATCATCGTCTACAACTCTTCTCTTCCCTAGGAACGGCTTCATACGACTCATTCAGTAACACAATATTCAATTTTTACTGCGAATACCAAGGGTTAGCTGAGGCGGAAATGTTAGTCAGACGGCTAAAGCGATAGAAAAGTAGTGCAACGGGGCCTTCATGACATACGAAAGTATGTGTCACTTCTGTACCCGAGTAGGGATCCCCACATAACGTGATCACCGACCATAACAGCGACCCTAATCTAAAAGACTGTATCAACTTATTCCCACCCAACCCTGTGTCTTTACTTGTCATGCCTATTTGCCGAATTCGGCGTTTATTCCTGTCTGACGGTGATAGGATCCAGGTACGACACAAACTTTCAATGTCATAGATGCATCCAATGTTGCTTGAAGGGTAAAGCTGTGTAATGAAGGCAGGAAACAAAGACATGAACTCAGGACTCCCAATCATCGACTACATCTCTTCTCTTCCCTAGGAACAGCTTCATACGACTCATTCAATAACACAATATTCAATTTTTACTGCCAATAATGAGGGGGGCTGAGGCGGAAATGTTAGTCAGAAGGCTAAAGCGATAGGAAAGTAGTGCAACGGGGCCATCATGACATACGAAAGTATGTGTCACTTCTGTACCCGAATAGGGATCCCCACATACCGTGATCACCGACCATAACAGCGACCCTAATCTAAAAGACTGTGTCAAGTTATTCCCACCTAACCCTGTGTCTTTACTTGTCATGCTTATTTGCCGAATTCGGCGTTTATACCTGTCTGACGGTGATAGGATCCAGGTACGACACAAACATTCAATGTCATAGATGCATCCAATGTAGCTTGAAGGGTAAAGCAGTGTAATGAAGGCAGGAAACAAAGACATGAATTCAGTGCTCCCAATCATCGACTACATCTCTTCTCTTCCCTAGGAGCAGCTTCATACCACACATTCAATAACACAATATTCAATTTTTACTGCCAATAATGAGAGGGGCTGAGGCGGAAATGTTAGTCAGAAGGCTAAAGCGTTAGGAAAGTACTGCAACAGGGCCATCATGACATACGAAAGTATGTGTCACTTCTGTACCCGATAAGGATCCCCACATAACGTGATCACCGACCATAACAGCGACCCTAATCTAAAAAACTGTGTCAACTTATTCCCACCCAACCCTGTGTCTTTACTTGTCATGCTCATTTGCCGAATTCGGCGTTTATACCTGTCTGACGGTGATAGGATCCAGGTACGACACAAACTTTCAATGTCATAGATGCATCCAATGTTGCTTGAAGGGTAAAGCAGTGTAATGAGGGAGGGAAACAGAGACATGAATTCAGGGCTCCCAATCATCGTCTACATCTCTTCTCTTCCCTAGGAATGGCTTCATACGACTCATTCAGTAACACAGCATTCAATTTTTACGGCCAATACCAAGGGTTAGCTGAGGCGGAAATGTTAGACGGCTAAAGCAATAGAAAAGTAGTGCAACGGGGCCATCATGACATACGAAAGTATGTGTCACTTCTGTCCCGAATGGGGATCCCCACATAACGTGATCACCGACCATAACAGCGACCCTAATCTAAAAGACTGTGTCAATTTATTCCCACCCAACCCTGTGTCTTTACTTGTCATGCTTATTTGCCGAATTCGGCGTTTATACCTGTCTGACGGTGATAGGATCCAGGTACGACACAAACTTTCAATGTCATAGATGCATCCAATGTTGCTTGAAGGGTAAAGCTGGGTAATAAAGGCAGGAAACAAAGACATGAATTCAGGGCTCCCAATCATCGACTACATCTCTTCTCTTCCCTAGGAACGGCTTCATACGACTCATTCAATAACACAATATTCAATTTTTACTGCCAATAATGAGGGGGCTGAGGCGGAAATGTTAATCAGACGGCTAAAGCGATAGGAAAGCAGTGCAACGGTGCCATCATGACATACGAAAGTATGTGTCACTTCTGTACCCGAATACGGATCCCCACATAACGTGATCACCCACCATAACAGCGACCCTAATCTAAAAGACTGCGTCAACTTATTCCCACCCAACCCTGTGCCTTTACTTGTCATGCTTGTTTGCCGAATTCGGCGTTTATTCCTGTCTGACGGTGATAGGATCCAGGTACGACACAAACTTTCAATGTCATAGTTGCATCCAATGTTGCTTGAAGGGTAAAGCAGTGTAATGAGGGAAGGAAACAAAGACATGAATTCAAGGCTCCCAATCATCGTCTACATCTCTTCTCTTCCCTAGGAACGGCTTCATACGACTCATTCAATAACACAATATTCAATTTTTACTGCCATTAATGACGGGGGCTGAGGCGGAAATGTTAGTCAGAAGGCAAAAGCGTTAGGAAAGTAGTGCAACGGGGCCATCATGACATACGAAAGTATGTGTCACTTCTGTACCCGAATAGGGATCCCCACATAACGTGATCACCGACCATAACAGCGACCCTAATCTAAAAGACTGTGTCAACTTATTCCCACCCAACCCTGTGTCTTTACTTGTCATGCTTATTTGCCGAATTCGGCGTTTATACCTGTCTGACGGTGATAGGATCCAGGTACGACACAAACTTTCAATGTCATAGATGCATGCAATGTTGCTTGAAGGGTAAAGCTGTGTAATGGAGGCAGGAAACAAAGACATGAATTCAGTGCTCCCAATCATCGACTACATCTCTTCTCTTCCCTAGGAACAGCTTCATACCACACATTCAATAACACAATATTCAAATTTCACTGCCAATAATGAGAGGGGCCGAGGCGGAAATGTTAGTCAGAAGGCTAAAGCGTTAGGAAAGTAGTGCAACGGGGCCATCATGACATACGAAAGTATGTGTCACTTCTGTACACGAATGGGGATCCCCACATAACGTGATCACCGACCATAACAGCGACCCTAATCCAAAAGACTGTGTCAACTTATTCCCACCCAACCCTGTGTCTTTACTTGTCATGCTTATTTGCCGAATTCGGCTTTTATACCTGTCTGACGGTGATAGGATCCAGGTACGACACAAACTTTCAGTGTCATAGATGCATCCAATGTTGCTTGAAGGGCAAACCTGGGTAATAAAGGCAGGAAACAAAGACATGATTTCAGGGCTCCCAATCATCGATTACATCTCTTCTCTTCCCTAGGAACGGCTTCATACGACTGATTCAGTAACACAATATTCAATTTTTACTGCGAATACCAAGGGTTAGCTGAGGCGGAAATGTTAGTCAGACGGCTAAAGCGATAGAAAAGTAGTGCAACGGGGCCTTCATGACATACGAAAGTATGTGTCACTTCTGTACCCGAATAGGGATCCCCACATAACGTGATCACCGACCATAACAGCGACCCTAATCTAAAAGACTTTGTCAACTTATTCCCACCCAACCCTGTGTCTTTACTTGTTATGCCTATTTGCCGAATTCGGCGTTTATACCTGTCTGACGGTGATAGGATCCAGGTACGACACAAACTTTCAATGTCATAGATGCATCCAATGTTGCTTGAAGGGTAAAGCTGTGTAATGAAGGCAGGAAACAAAGACATGAACTCAGGACTCCCAATCATCGACTACATCTTTTCTCTTCCCTAGGAACGGCTTCATACGACTCATTCAATAACACAATATTCAATTTTTAGTGCCAATAATGAGGGGGGCCCAGGCGGAAATGTTATTCAGACGGCTAAAGCGATAGAAAAGTAGTGCGACGCGGGCTTCATGACATACGAAAGTATGTGTCACTTCTGTACCCGAATAGGGATCGCCACATAACGTGATCACCGACCATAACAGCGACCCTAATCTAAAAGACTTTGTCAACTTATTCCCACTCAACCCTGTGTCTTTACTTGTTATGCCTATTTGCCGAATTCGGCGTTTATACCTGTCTGACGGTGATAGGATCCAGGTACGACACAAACTTTCAATGTCATAGATGCATCCAATGTTGCTTGAAGGGTAAAGCTGTGTAATGAAGGCAGGAAACAAAGACATGAACTCAGGACTCCCAATCATCGACTACATCTCTTCTCTTCCCTAGGAACGGCTTCATACGACTCATTCAATAACACAATATTCAATTTTTAGTGCCAATAATGAGGGGGGCCCAGGCGGAAATGTTAGTCAGACGGCTAAAGCGATAGAAAAGTAGTGCAACGGGGCCTTCATGACATACGAAAGTATGTGTCACTTCTGTACCCGAATAGGGATCCCCACATAACGTGATCACCGACCATAACAGCGACCCTAATCTAAAAAACTGTGTCAAGTTATTCCCACCCAACCCTGTGTCTTTACTTGTCATGCTTATTTGCCGAATTCGGCGTTTATACCTGTCTGACGGTGATAGGATCCAGGTACGACACAAACATTCAATGTCATAGGTGCATCCAATGTAGCTTGAAGGGTAAAGCTGTGTAATGAAGGCAGGAAACAAAGACATGAATTCAGTGCTCCCAATCATCGACTACATCTCTTCTCTTCCCTAGGAGCAGCTTCATACCACACATTCAATAACACAATATTCAATTTTTACTGCCAATAATGAGAGGGGCTGAGGCGGAAATGTTAGTCAGAAGGCTAAAGCGTTAGGAAAGTAGTGCAACGGGGCCATCATGACATACGAAAGTATGTGTCACTTCTGTACCCGAATAGGGATCCCCACATAACGTGATCACCGACCATAACAGCGACACTAATCTAAAAGACTGTGTCAACTTATTCCCACCCAACCCTGTGTCTTTACTTGTCATGCTTATTTGCCGAATTCGGCGTTTATTCCTGTCTGACGGTGATAGGATCCAGGTACGACACAAACTTTCAATGTCCTAGATGCATCCAATGTTGCTTGAAGGGTAAAGCAGTGTAATGAGGGAGGGAAACAGAGACATGAATTCAGGGCTCCCAATCATCGTCTACATCTCTTCTCTTCCCTAGGAATGTCTTCATACGACTCATTCAGTAACACAATATTCAATTTTTACTGCCAATACCAAGGGTTAGCTGAGGCGGAAATGTTAGACGGCTAAAGCAATAGAAAAGTAGTGCAACGGGGCCATCATGACATACGAAAGTATGTGTCACTTCTGTACCCGAATGGGGATCCCCACATAACGTGATCACCGACCATAACAGCGACCCTAATCTAAAAGACTGTGTCAACTTATTCCCACCCAACCCTGTGTCTTTACTTGTCATGCTTATTTGCCGAATTCGGCGTTTATACCTGTCTGACGGTGATAGGATCCAGGTACGAAGCAAACTTTCAATGTCATAGATGCATCCAATGTTGCTTGAAGGGTAAAGCTGGGTAATAAAGGCAGGAAACAAAGACATGAATTCAGGGCTCCCAATCATCGACTACATCTCTTCTCTTCCCTAGGAACGGCTTCATACGACTCATTCAATAACACAATATTCAATTTTTACTGCCAGTAATGAGGGGGCTGAGGCGGAAATGTTAATCAGACGGCTAAAGCGATAGGAAAGCAGTGCAACGGTGCCATTATGACATACGAAAGTATGTGTCACTTCTGTACCCGAATAGGGATCCCCACATAACGTGATCACCGACCATAACAGCGACCCTAATCTAAAAGACTGTGTCAACTTATTCCCACCCAACCCTGTGTCTTTACTTGTCATGCTTATTTGCCGAATTCGGCGTTTATACTTGTCTGACGGTGATAGGATCCAGGTACGACACAAACTTTCAATGTCATAGAAGCATCCAATGTTGCTTGAAGGGTAAAGTTGTGTAATAAAGGCAGGAAACAAAGACATGAATTCAGGGCTCCCAATCATCGCCTACATCTCTTCTCTTCCCTAGGAACGGCTTCATACGACTCATTCAGTAACACAATATTCAATTTTTACTGCGAATACCAAGGGTTAGCTGAGGCGGAAATGTTAGTCAGACGGCTAAAGCGATAGAAAAGTAGTGCAACGGGGCCTTCATGACATACGAAACTATGTGTCACTTCTGTACCCGAATAGGGATCCCCACATAACGTGATCACCGACCATAACAGCGACCCTAATCTAAAAGACTGTGTCAACTTATTCCCACCCAACCCTGTGTCTTTACTTGTCATGCTTATTTGCCGAATTCGGCGTTTATACCTGTCTGACGGTGATAGGATCCAAGTACGACACAAACTTTCAATGTCATAGATGCATCCAATGTTGCTTGAAGGGTAAAGCTGTGTAATGAAGGCAGGAAACAAAGACATGAATTCAGTGCTCCCAATCATCGACTACATCTCTTCTCTTCTCTAGGAACGGCTTCATACGACTCATTCAATAACACAATATTCAATTTTTAGTGCCAATAATGAGGGGGGCTGAGGCGGAAATGTTAGTCAGAAGGCTAAAGCGATAGGAAAGTAGTGCAACGGGGCCATCATGACATACGAAAGTATGTGTCACTTCTGTACCCGAATAGGGATCCCCACATAACGTGATCACCGACCATAACAGCGACCCTAATCTTAAAGACTGTGTCAACTTATTCCCATCCAACCCTGTGTCTTTACTTGTCATGCTTATTTGCCGAATTCGGCGTTTATACTTGTCTGACGGTGATAGGATCCAGGTACGACACAAACTTTGAATGTCATAGATGCATCCAATGTTGCTTGAAGGGTAAAGCTGTGTAATAAAGGCAGGAAACAAAGACATGAATTCAGTGCTCCCAATCATCGACTACATCTCTTCTCTTCCCTAGGAACAGCTTCATACCACACATTCAATAACACAATAATCAATTTTTACTGCCAATAATGAGTGGGGCTGAGGCGGAAATGTTAGTCAGAAGGCAAAAGCGTTAGGAAAGTAGTGCAACGGGGCCATCATGATATCCGAAAGTATGTGTCACTTCTGTACCCGAATACGGATCCCCACATAACGTGATCACCGACCATAACAGGGACCCTAATCTAAAAGACTGTGTCAAGTTATTCCCACCCAACCCTGTGTCTTTACTTGTCATGCTTATTTGCCGAATTCGGCGTTTATTCCTGTCTGACGGTGATAGGATCCAGGTACGACACAAACTTTCAATGTCATAGATGCATCCAATGTTGCTTGAAGGGTAAAGCTGTGTAATAAAGGCAGGAAACAAAGACATGAATTCAGTGCTCCCAATCATCGACTACATCTCTTCTCTTCCCTAGGAACAGCTTCATACCACACATTCAATAACACAATAATCAATTTTTACTGCCAATAATGAGTGGGGCTGAGGCGGAAATGTTAGTCAGAAGGCAAAAGCGTTAGGAAAGTAGTGCAACGGGGCCATCATGATATCCGAAAGTATGTGTCACTTCTGTACCCGAATACGGATCCCCACATAACGTGATCACCGACCATAACAGCGACCCTAATCTTAAAGACTGTGTCAACTTATTCCCACCCAACCCTGTGTCTTTACTTGTCATGCTTATTTGCCGAATTCGGCGTTTATACCTGTCTGACGGTGATAGGATCCAGGTACGACACAAACTTTCAATGTCATAGATGGATCCAATGTTGCTTGAAGGGTAAAACAGGGTAATGAGGGAAGGAAACAAAGACATGAATTCAGGGCTCCCAATCATCGACTACATCTCTTCTCTTCCCTAGGAACGGCTTCATACGACTCATTCAGTAACACAATATTCAATTTTTACTGCGAATACCAACGGTTAGCTGAAGCGGAAATGTTAGTCAGACGACTAAAGCGATAGAAAAGTAGTGCAACGTGGCCTTCATGACATACGAAAGTATGTTTCACTTCTGTACCCGAATAGGGATCCCCACATAACGTGATCACCGACCATAACAGCGACCCTAATCTTAAAGACTGTGTCAACTTATTCCCACCCAACCCTGTGTCTTTACTTGTCATGCTTATTTGCCGAATTCGGCGTTTATACCTGTCTGACGGTGATAGGATCCAGGTGCGACACAAACTTTCAATGTCATAGATGCATCCAATGTTGCTTGAAGGGTAAAGCTGTGTAATAAAGGCAGGAAACAAAGACATGAATTCAGGGCTCCCAATCATCGACTACATCTCTTCTCTTCCCTAGGAACGGCTTCATACGACTCATTCAGTAACACAATATTCAATTTTTACTGCCAATAATGAGGGGGGCTGAGGCGGAAATGTTAGTCAGAAGGCTAAAGCGATAGGAAAGTAGTGCAACGGGGCCATCATGACATACGAAAGTATGTGTCACTTCTGTACCCGATTAGGGATCCCCACAAAACGTGATCACCGACCATAACAGCGACCCTAATCTAAAAAACCGTGTCAAGTTATTCCCACCCAACCCTGTGTCTTTACTTGTCATGCTTATTTGCCGAATTCGGCGTTTATACCTGTCTGACGGTGATAGGATCCAGGTACGACACAAACTTTCACTGTCATAGATGCATCCAATGTTGCTTGAAGAGTAAAGCTGTGTAATGGAGGCAGGAAACAAAAACATGAATTCAGGGCTCCCAATCATCGACTACATTTCTTCCCTTCCCTAGGAAGGGCGTCATACGACTCATTCAATAACACAATATTTAATTTTTACTGCCAATAATGAGGGGGGCTGGGGCGGAAATGTTAGTCAGAAGGCAAAAGCGTTAGGAAAATAGTGCAACGGGGCCATTATGACATACGAAAGTATGTGTCACTTCTGTACCCGAATGGGGATCCCCACATAACGTGATCACCGACCATAACAGCGACCCTAATCTTAAAGACTGTGTCAACTTATTCCCACCCAACCCTGTGTCTTTACTTGTCATGCTTATTTGCCGAATTCGGCGTTTATACCTGTCTGACGGTGATAGGATCCAGGTACGACACAAACTTTCAATGTCATAGATGGATCCAATGTTGCTTGAAGGGTAAAACAGGGTAATGAGGGAAGGAAACAAAGACATGAATTCAGGGCTCCCAATCATCGACTACATCTCTTCTCTTCCCTAGGAACGGCTTCATACGACTCATTCAGTAACACAATATTCAATTTTTACTGCGAATACCAACGGTTAGCTGAAGCGGAAATGTTAGTCAGACGACTAAAGCGATAGAAAAGTAGTGCAACGTGGCCTTCATGACATACGAAAGTATGTGTCACTTCTGTACCCGAATAGGGATCCCCACATAACGTGATCACCGACCATAACAGCGACCCTAATCTTAAAGACTGTGTCAACTTATTCCCACCCAACCCTGTGTCTTTACTTGTCATGCTTATTTGCCGAATTCGGCGTTTATACCTGTCTGACGGTGATAGGATCCAGGTGCGACACAAACTTTCAATGTCATAGATGCATCCAATGTTGCTTGAAGGGTAAAGCTGTGTAATAAAGGCAGGAAACAAAGACATGAATTCAGGGCTCCCAATCATCGACTACATCTCTTCTCTTCCCTAGGAACGGCTTCATACGACTCATTCAGTAACACAATATTCAATTTTTACTGCCAATAATGAGGGGGGCTGAGGCGGAAATGTTAGTCAGAAGGCTAAAGCGATAGGAAAGTAGTGCAACGGGGCCATCATGACATACGAAAGTATGTGTCACTTCTGTACCCGATTAGGGATCCCCACAAAACGTGATCACCGACCATAACAGCGACCCTAATCTAAAAAACCGTGTCAAGTTATTCCCACCCAACCCTGTGTCTTTACTTGTCATGCTTATTTGCCGAATTCGGCGTTTATACCTGTCTGACGGTGATAGGATCCAGGTACGACACAAACTTTCACTGTCATAGATGCATCCAATGTTGCTTGAAGAGTAAAGCTGTGTAATGGAGGCAGGAAACAAAAACATGAATTCAGGGCTCCCAATCATCGACTACATTTCTTCCCTTCCCTAGGAAGGGCGTCATACGACTCATTCAATAACACAATATTTAATTTTTACTGCCAATAATGAGGGGGGCTGGGGCGGAAATGTTAGTCAGAAGGCAAAAGCGTTAGGAAAATAGTGCAACGGGGCCATTATGACATACGAAAGTATGTGTCACTTCTGTACCCGAATGGGGATCCCCACATAACGTGATCACCGACCATAACAGCGACCCTAATCTTAAAGACTGTGTCAACTTATTCCCACCCAACCCTGTGTCTTTACTTGTCATGCTTATTTGCCGAATTCGGCGTTTATACCTGTCTGACGGTGATAGGATCCAGGTACGACACAAACTTTCAATGTCATAGATGGATCCAATGTTGCTTGAAGGGTAAAACAGGGTAATGAGGGAAGGAAACAAAGACATGAATTCAGGGCTCCCAATCATCGACTACATCTCTTCTCTTCCCTAGGAACGGCTTCATACGACTCATTCAGTAACACAATATTCAATTTTTACTGCGAATACCAACGGTTAGCTGAAGCGGAAATGTTAGTCAGACGACTAAAGCGATAGAAAAGTAGTGCAACGTGGCCTTCATGACATACGAAAGTATGTGTCACTTCTGTACCCGAATAGGGATCCCCACATAACGTGATCACCGACCATAACAGCGACCCTAATCTTAAAGACTGTGTCAACTTATTCCCACCCAACCCTGTGTCTTTACTTGTCATGCTTATTTGCCGAATTCGGCGTTTATACCTGTCTGACGGTGATAGGATCCAGGTGCGACACAAACTTTCAATGTCATAGATGCATCCAATGTTGCTTGAAGGGTAAAGCTGTGTAATAAAGGCAGGAAACAAAGACATGAATTCAGGGCTCCCAATCATCGACTACATCTCTTCTCTTCCCTAGGAACGGCTTCATACGACTCATTCAGTAACACAATATTCAATTTTTACTGCCAATAATGAGGGGGGCTGAGGCGGAAATGTTAGTCAGAAGGCTAAAGCGATAGGAAAGTAGTGCAACGGGGCCATCATGACATACGAAAGTATGTGTCACTTCTGTACCCGATTAGGGATCCCCACAAAACGTGATCACCGACCATAACAGCGACCCTAATCTAAAAAACCGTGTCAAGTTATTCCCACCCAACCCTGTGTCTTTACTTGTCATGCTTATTTGCCGAATTCGGCGTTTATACCTGTCTGACGGTGATAGGATCCAGGTACGACACAAACTTTCACTGTCATAGATGCATCCAATGTTGCTTGAAGAGTAAAGCTGTGTAATGGAGGCAGGAAACAAAAACATGAATTCAGTGCTCCCAATCATCGACTACATCTCTTCCCTTCCCTAGGAACAGCTTCATACCACACATTCAATAACACAATATTCAAATTTCACTGCCAATAATGAGAGGGGCCGAGGCAGAAGTGTTAGTCAGAAGGCTAAAGCGTTAGGAAAGTAGTGCAACGGGGCCATCATGACATATGAAAGTATGTGTCACTTCTGTACACGAATGGGGATCCCCACATAACGTGATCACGGACCATAACAGCGACCCTAATCTAAAAGACTGTGTCAACTTATTCCCACCCAACCCTGTGTCTTTACTTGTCATGCTTATTTGCCGAATTCGGCGTTTATACCTGTCTGACGGTGATAGGATCCAGGTACGACACAAACTTTCAGTGTCATAGATGCATCCAATGTTGCTTGAAGGGCAAAGCTGGGTAATAAAGGCAGGAAACAAAGACATGATTTCAGGGCTCCCAATCATCGATTACATCTCTTCTCTTTCCTAGGAACGGCTTCATACGACTCATTCAATAACACAATATTCAATTTTTCAATTTAAACTGCCAATAATGAGGGGGCTGAGGCGGAAATGATCAGACGGCTAAAGCGATAGGAAAGCAGTGCAACGGGGCCATCATGACATACGAAAGTATGTGTCACTTCTGTACCCGAATAGGGATCCTCACTTAACGTGATCACCGACCGTAACAGCGACCCTAATCTAAAAGACTGTGTCAACTTATTCCCACCCAACCCTGTGTCTTTACTTGTCATGCTTATTTGCCGAATTCGGCGTTTATTCGTGTCTGACGGTGATAGGATCCAGGTACGACACAAACTTTCAATGTCATAGATGCATCCAATGTTGGTTGAAGGGTAAAGCAGTGTAATGAGGGAAGGAAACACAGACATGAATTCAGGGCTCCCAATAATCGTCTACATCTCTTCTCTTCCCTAGGAACGGCTTCATACGACTCATTCAATAACACAATATTCAATTTTTACTGCCATTAATGAGGAGGGCTGAGGCGGAAATGATCAGAAGGCTAAAGCGTTAGGAAAGTAGTGCAACGGGGCCATCATGACATACGGAAGTATGTGTCACTTCTGTACACGAATGGGGATCCCCACATAACGTGATCACCGACCATAACAGCGATCCTAATCCAAAAGACTGTGTCAACTTATTCCCACCCAACCCTGTGTCTTTACTTGTCATGCTTATTTGCCGAATTCGGCGTTTATACCTGTCTGACGGTGATAGGATCCAGGTACGACACAAACATTCAATGTCATAGATGCATCCAATGTAGCTTGAAGGGTAAAGCTGTGTAATGAAGGCAGGAAACAAAGACATGAATTCAGTGCTCCCAATCATCGACTACATCTCTTCTCTTCCCTAGGAGCAGCTTCATACCACACATTCAATAACACAATATTCAATTTTTACTGCCAATAATGAGAGGGGCTGAGGCGGAAATGTTAGTCAGAAGGCTAAAGCGTTAGGAAAGTAGTGCAACGGGGCCATCATGACATACGAAAGTATGTGTCACTTCTGTACCCGAATAGGGATCCCCACATAACGTGATCACCGACCATAACAGCGACCCTAATCTAAAAGACTGTGTCAACTTATTCCCACCCAACCCTGTGTCTTTACTTGTCATGCTTATTTGCCGAATTCGGCGTTTATTCCTGTCTGACGGTGATAGGATCCAGGTACGACACAAACTTTCAATGTCATAGATGCATCCAATGTTGCTTGAAGGGTAAAGCAGTGTAATGAGGGAAGGAAACAGAGACATGAATTCAGGGCTCCCAATCATCGTCTACATCTCTTCTCTTCCCTAGGAATGGCTTCATACGACTCATTCAGTAACACAATATTCAATTTTTACTGCCAATACCAAGGGTTAGCTGAGGCGGAAATGTTAGACGGCTAAAGCAATAGAAAAGTAGTGCAACGGGGTCATCATGACATACGAAAGTATGTGTCACTTCTGTACCCGAATGGGGATCCCCACATAACGTGATCACCGACCATAACAGCGACCCTAATCTAAAAGACTATGTCAACTTATTCCCACCCAACCCTGTGTCTTTACTTGTCATGCTTATTTGCCGAATTCGGCGTTTATACCTGTCTGACGGTGATAGGATCCATATACGACACAAACTTTCAATGTCATAGATGCATCCAATGTTGCTTGAAGGGTAAAGCTGGGTAATAAAGGCAGGAAACAAAGACATGAATTCAGGGCTCCCAATCATCGACTACATCTCTTCTCTTCCCTAGGAACGGCTTCATACGACTCATTCAATAACACAATATTCAATTTTTACTGCCAATAATGAGGGGGGCTGAGGCGGAAATGTTAGTCAGAAGGCTAAAGCGATAGGAAAGTAGTGCAACGGGGCCATCATGACATACGAAAGTATGTGTCACTTCTGTACCCGAATAGGGATCCCCACATAACGTGATCACCGACCATAACAGCGACCCTAATCTAAAAAACTGTGTCACGTTAATCCCATCCAACCCTGTGTCTTTACTTGTCATGCTTATTTGCCGAATTCGGCGTTTATACCTGTCTGACGGTGATAGGATCCAGGTACGACACAAACATTCAATGTCATAGATGCATCCAATGTAGCTTGAAGGGTAAAGCTGTGTAATGAAGGCAGGAAACAAAGGCATGAATTCAGTGCTCCCAATCATCGACTACATCTCTTCTCTTCCCTAGGAGCAGCTTCATACCACACATTCAATAACACTATATTCAATTTTTACTGCCAAGAATGAGAGGGGCTGAGTCGGAAATGTTCGTCAGAACGCTAAAGCGTTAGGAAAGTAGGGCAACGGGGCCATTATGACATACGAAAGTATGTGTCACTTCTGTACCCGAATTGGGATCCCCACATAACGTGATCACCGACCATAACAGCGACCCTAATCTAAAAAACTGTGTCAACCTATTCCCACCTAACCCTGTGTCTTTACTTGTCATGCTTATTTGCCGAATTCGGCGTTTATACCTGTCCGACGCTGATAGGATCCAGGTACGACACAAACATTCAATGTCATAGATGCATTCAATGTTGCTTGAAGGGTAAAGCTGTGTAATGAAGGCAGGAAACAAAGACATGAATTCAGTGCTCCCATTCATCGACTACATCTCTTCTCTTCCCTAGGAGCAGCTTCATACCACACATTCAATAACACAATATTCAATTTTTACTGCCAATAATGAGAGGGGCTGAGGCGGAAATGTTAGTCAGAAGGCTAAAGCGTTAGGAAAGTAGTACAACGGGGCCATCATGACATACGAAAGTATGTGTCACTTCTGTACCCGAATAGGGATCCCCACATAACGTGATCACCGACCATAACAGCGACCCTAATCTAAAAGACTGTGTCAACTTAATCCCACCCAACCCTGTGTCTTTACTTGTCATGCTTATTTGCCGAATTCGGCGTTTATTCCTGTCTGACGGTGATAGGATCCAGGTACGACACAAAGTTTCAATGTCATAGATGCATCCAATGTTGCTTGAAGGGTAAAGCAGTGTAATGAGGGAAGGAAAAAGAGACATGAATTCAGGGCTCCCAATCATCGTCTACATCTCTTATCTTCCCTAGGAATGGCTTCATACGACTCATTCAGTAAGACAATATTCAATTTTTACTGCCAATACCAAGGGTTAGCTGAGGCGGAAATGTTAGACGGCTAAAGCAATAGAAAAGTAGTGCAACGGGGCCATCATGACATACGAAAGTATGTGTCACTTCTGTACCCGAATGGGGATCCCCACATAACGTGATCACCGACCATAACAGCGACCCTAATCTAAAAGACTGTGTCAACTTATTCCCACCCAACCCTGTGTCTTTACTTGTCATGCTTATTTGCCGAATTCGGCGTTTATACCTGTCTGACGGTGATAGGATCCAAGTACGACACAAACTTTCAATGTCATAGATCCATCCAATGTTGCTTGAAGGGTAAAGCTGTGTAATGAAGGCAGGAAACAAAGACATGAATTCAAGACTCCCAATCATCGACTACATCTCTTCTCTTCCCTAGGAACGGCTTCATACGACTCATTCAATAACACAATATTCAATTTTTACTGCCAATAATGAGGGGGGCTGAGGCGGAAATGTTAGTCAGAAGGCTAAAGCGTTAGGAAAGTAGTGCAACGGGGCCATCATGACATACGAAAGTATGTGTCACTTCTGTACCCGAATAGGGATCCCCACATAACGTGATCACCGACCATAACAGCGACCCTAATCTAAAAGACTGTGTCAACCTAATCCCACCCAACCCTGTGTCTTTACTTGTCATGCTTATTTGCCGAATTCGGCGTTTATTCCTGTCTGACGGTGATAGGATCCAGGTACGACACAAACTTTCAATGTCATAGATGCATCCAATGTTGCTTGAAGGGTAAAACAGTGTAATGAGGGAAGGAAACAGAGACATGAATTCAGGGCTCCCAATCATCGTCTACATCTCTTATCTTCCCTAGGAATGGCTTCATACGACTCATTCAGTAACACAATATTCAATTTTTACTGCCAATACCAGGGGTTAGCTGAGGCGGAAATGTTAGACGGCTAAAGCAATAGAAAAGTAGTGCAACGGGGCCATCATGACATACGAAAGTATGTGTCACTTCTGTACCCGAATGGGGATCCCGACATAACGTGATCACCGACCGTAACAGCGACCCTAATCCAAAAGACTGTGTCAACTTATTCCCACCCAACCCTGTGTCTTTACTTGTCATGCTTATTTGCCGAATTCGGCGTTTATACCTGTCTGACGGTGATAGGATCCAAGTACGACACAAACTTTCAATGTCATAGATCCATCCAATGTTGCTTCAAGCGTAAAGCTGTGTAATGAAGGCAGGAAACAAAGACATGAATTCAAGACTCCCAATCATCGACTACTTCTCTTCTCTTCCCTAGGAACGGCTTCATACGACTCATTCAATAACACAATATTCAATTTTTACTGCCAATAATGAGGGGGGCTGAGGCGGAAATGTTAGTCAGAAGGCTAAAGCGATAGGAAAGTAGTGCAACGGGGCCATCATGACATACGAAAGTATGTGTCACTTCTGTACCCGAATAGGGATCCCCACATAACGTGATTACCGACCATAACAGCGACCCTAATCTAAAAAACTGTGTCACGTTAATCCCACCCAACCCTGTGTCTTTACTTGTCATGCTTATTTGCCGAATTCGGCGTTTATACCTGTCTGACGGTGATAGGATCCAGGTACGACACAAACTTTCAATGTCATAGATGCATCCAATGTTGATTGAAGGGTAAAGCTGTGTAATGAAGGCAGGAAACAAAGACATGAATTCAGGGCTCCCAATCATCGACAACATCTCTTCTCTTCCCTAGGAACAGCTTCATACGACTCATTCAATAACACAATATTCAATTTTTACTGCCAATAATGAGGGGGGCTGACGCGGAAATGTTAGTCAGAAGGCTAAAGCGATAGGAAAGTAGTGCAACGGGGCCATCATGACATACGAAAGTATGTGTCACTTCTGTACCCGAATAGGGATCCCCACATAACGTGATCACCGACCATAACAGCGACCCTAATCTAAAAAACTGTGTCACGTTAATCCCACCCAACCCTGTGTCTTTACTTGTCATGCTTATTTGCCGAATTCGGCGTTTATACTTGTCTGACGGTGATAGGATCCAGGTACGACACAAACATTCAATGTCATAGATGCATCCAATGTAGCTTGAAGGGTAAAGCTGTCTAATGAAGGCAGGAAACAAAGACATGAATTCAGTGCTCCCAATCATCGACTACATCTCTTCTCTTCCCTAGGAGCAGCTTCATACCACACATTCAATAACACAATATTCAATTTTTACTGCCAATAATGAGAGGGGCTGAGGCGGAAATGTTCGTCAGAACGCTAAAGCGTTAGGAAAGTAGTGCAACGGGGCCATCATGACATACGAAAGTATGTGTCACTTCTGTACCCGAATAGGGATCCCCACATAACGTGATCACCGACCATAACAGCGACCCTAATCTAAAAGACTGTGTCAAGTTATTCCCACCCAGCCCTGTGTCTTTACTTGTCATGCTTATTTGCCGAATTCGGCGCTTATACCTGTCTGACGGTGATAGGATCCAGGTACGACACAAACTTTCAATGTCATAGATGCATCCAATGTTCCTTGAAGGGTAAAGCTGTGTAATGAAGGCAGGAAACAAAGACATGAATTCAGTGCTCCCAATCATCGACTACATCTCTTCTCTTCCCTAGGAACAGCTTCATACGACTCATTCAATAACACAATATTCAATTTTTACTGCCAATAATGAGAGGGGCTGAGGCAGAAATGTTCGTCAGAACGCTAAAGCGTTAGGAAAGTAGTGCAACGGGGCCATCATGACATACGAAAGTATGTGTCACTTCTGTACCCGAATAGGGATCCCCACATAACGTGATCACCGACCATAACAGCGACCCTAATCTAAAAAACTGCGTCAACTTATTCCCACCTAACCCTGTGTCTTTACTTGTCATGCTTATTTGCCAAATTCGGCGTTTATACCTGTCTGACGGTGATAGGATCCAGGTACGACACAAACATTCAATGTCATAGATGCATTCAATGTTGCTTGAAGGGTAAAGCTGTGCAATGAAGGCAGGAAACAAAGACATGAATTCAGTGCTCCCATTCATCGACTACATCACTTCTCTTCCCTAGGAACAGCTTCATTCCACACATTCAATAACACAATATTCAATTTTTACTGCCAATAATGAGAGGGGCTGAGGCGGAAATGTTCGTCAGAACGCTAAAGCGTTAGGAAAGTAGTGCAACGGGGCCATCATGACATACGAAAGTATGTGTCACTTCTGTACCCGAATAGGGATCCCCACATAACGTGATCACCGACCATAACAGCGACCCTAATCTAAAAAACTGTGTCAACTTATTCCCACCTAACCCTGTGTCTTTACTTGTCATGCTTATTTGCCGAATTCGGCGTTTATACTTGTTTGACGGTGATAGGATCCAGGTACGACACAAACTTTCAATGTCATAGATGCATCCAATGTAGCTTGAAGGGTAAAGCTGTGTAATGCAGGCAGGAAACAAAGACATGAATTCAGGACTCCCAATCATCGACTACATCTCTTCTCTTCCCTAGGAACGGCTTCCGACGACTCATTCAATAACACAGTATTCAATTTTTACTGCCAAAAATGTGAGGGGGCTGAGGCGGAAATGTTAGTCAGAAGGCTAAAGCGATAGGAAAGTAGTGCAACGGGGCCATCATGACATACGAAAGTATGTGTCACTTCTGTACCCGAATAGGGATCCCCACATAACGTGATCACCGACCATAACAGCGACCCTAATCTAATAAACTGTGTCAAGTTATTCCCACCTAACGCTGTGTCTTTACTTGTCATGCTTATTTGCCGAATTCGGCGTTTATACCTGTCTGACGGTGATAGGATCCAGGTACGACACAAACATTCAATGTCATAGATGCATCCAATGTTGCTTGAAGGGTAAAGCTGTGTAATGAAGGCAGGAAACAAAGACATGAATTCAGTGCTCCCAATCATCGACTACATCTCTTCTCTTCCCTAGGAACAGCTTCATACCACACATTCAATAACACAATATTCAATTTTTACTGCCAATAATGAGAGGGGCAGAGTCGGAAATGTCAGTCAGAAGGCAAAAGCGTTAGGAAAGTAGTGCAACGGGGCCATCATGACATACGAAAGTATGTGTCACTTCTGTACCTTAATGGGGATCCCCACATAACGTGATCACCGACCATAACAGCGACTCTAATCTAAAAGACAGTGTCAACTTATTCTCACCCAACCCTGTGTCTTTACTTGTCATGCTTATTTGCCGAATTCGGCGTTTATACTTGTCTGACGGTAATAGGATCCAGGTACGACACAAACTTTCAATGTCATAGATGCATCCAATGTTGCTTGAAGGGTAAAGCTGGGTAATAAAGGCAGGAAACAAAGACATGAATTCAGGGCTCCCAATCATCGACTACATCTCTTCTCTTCCCTAGGAACGGCTTCATACGACTCATTCAATAACACAATATTCAATTTTTACTGCCAATAATGAGGGGGCTGAGGCGGAAATGTTAATCAGACGGCTAAAGCGATAGGAAAGCAGTGCAACGGTGCCATCATGACATACGAAAGTATGTGTCACTTCTGTACCCGAATAGGGATCCCCACATAACGTGATCACCGACCATAACAGCGACCCTAATCTAAAAGACTGTGTCAACTTTTTCCCACCCAACCCTGTGTCTTTACTTGTCATGCTTATTTGCCGAATTCGGCGTTTATACTTGTTTGACGGTGATAGGATCCAGGTACGACACAAACTTTCAATGTCATAGAAGCATCCAATGTTGCTTGAAGGGTAAAGCTGTGTAATAAAGGCAGGAAACAAAGACATGAATTCAGGGCTCCCAATCATCGCCTACATCTCTTCTCTTCCCTAGGAACGGCTTCATACGACTCATTCAGTAACACAATATTCAATTTTTACTGCGAATACCAAGGGTTAGCTGAGGCGGAAATGTTAGTCAGACGGCTAAAGCGATAGAAAAGTAGTGCAACGGGGCCTTCATGACATACGAAAGTATGTGTCACTTCTGTACCCGAATAGGGATCCCCACATAACGTGATCACCGACCATAACAGCGACCCTAATCTAAAAGACTGTGTCAACTTATTCCCACCCAACCCTGTGTCTTTACTTGTCATGCTTATTTGCCGAATTCGGCGTTTATACCTGTCTGACGGTGATAGGATCCAGGTACGACACAAACTTTCAATGTCATAGATGCATCCAATGTTGCTTGAAGGGTAAAGCTGTGTAATGAAGGCAGGAAACAAAGACATGAATTCAGGACTCCCAATGGTCGACTACATCTCTTCTCTTCCCTAGGAACGGCTTCCGACGACTCATTCAATAACACAATATTCAATTTTTACTGCCAAAAATGTGAGGGGGCTGAGGCGGAAATGTTAGTCAGAAGGCTAAAGCGATAGGAAAGTAGTGCAACGGGGCCATCATGACATACGAAAGTATGTGTCACTTCTGTACCCGAATAGGGATCCCCACATAACGTGATCACCGACCATAACAGCGACCCTAATCTAATAAACTGTGTCAAGTTATTCCCACCTAACCCTGTGTCTTTACTTGTCATGCTTATTTGCCGAATTCGGCGTTTATACCTGTCTGACGGTGATAGGACCCAGGTACGACACAAACATTCAATGTCATAGATGCATCCAATGTTGCTTGAAGGGTAAAGCTGTGTAATGAAGGCAGGAAACAAAGACATGAATTCAGTGCTCCCAATCATCGACTACATCTCTTCTCTTCCCTAGGAACAGCTTCATACCACACATTCAATAACACAATATTCAATTTTTACTGCCAATAATGAGAGGGGCAGAGTCGGAAATGTTAGTCAGAAGGCAAAAGCGTTAGGAAAGTAGTGCAACGGGGCCATCATGACATACGAAAGTATGTGTCACTTCTGTACCCGAAAAGGGATCCCCACATAACGTGATCACCGACCATAACAGCGACCCTAATCTAAAAAACTGTGTCACGTTAATCCCACCCAACCCTGTGTCTTTACTTGTCATGCTTATTTGCCGAATTCGGCGTTTATACCTGTCTGACGGTGATAGGATCCAGGTACGACACAAACATTCAATGTCATAGATGCATCCAATGTAGCTTGAAGGGTAATGCTGTGTAATGAAGGCAGGAAACAAAGACATGAATTCAGTGCTCCCAATCATCGACTACATCTCTTCTCTTCCCTAGGAACAGCTTCATACGACTCATTCAATAACACAATATTCAATTTTTACTGCCAATAATGAGGGGGGCTGAGGCGGAAATGTTAGTCAGAAGGCAAAAGCGTTAGGAAAGTAGTGCAACGGGGCCATCATGACATACGAAAGTATGTGTCACTTCTGTACCCGAATAGGGATCCCCACATAACGTGATCGCCGACCATAACAGCGACCCTAATCTAAAAAACTGTGTCACGTTAATCCCACCCAACCCTGTGTCTTTACGTGTCATGCTTATTTGCCGAATTCGGCGTTTATACCTGTCTGACGGTGATAGGATCCAGGTACGACACAAACTTTCAATGTCATAGAAGCATCCAATGTTGCTTGAAGGGTAAAGCTGTGTAATAAAGGTAGGAAACCAAGACATGAATTCAGGGCTCCCAATCATCGACTACATCTCTTCTCTTCCCTAGGAACGGCTTCATACGACTCATTCAGTAACACAATGTTCAATTTTTACTGCGAATACCAAGGGTTAGCTGAGGCGGAAATGTTAATCAGACGGCTAAAGCGATAGAAAAGTAGTGCAACGGGGCCTTCATGACATACGAAAGTATGTGTCACTTCTGTACCCGAATAGGGATCCCCACATAACGTCATCACCGACCATAACAGCGACCCTAATCTAAAAGACTGTGTCAAGTTATTCCCACCCAACACTGTGTCTTTACGTTTCATGCCTATTTGCCGAATTCGGCGTTTATACCTGTCTGACGGTGATAGGATCCAGGTACGACACAAACTTTCAATGTCATAGATGCATCCAATGTAGCTTGAAGGGTAAAGCTGTGTAATGAAGGCAGGAAACAAAGACATGAATTCAGTGCTCCCAATCATCGACTACATCTCTTCTCTTCCCTAGGAACAGCTTCATACCACACACTTAATAACACAATATTCAATTTTCATTGTCAATAATGAGAGGGGCTGAGGCGGAAATGTTAGTCAGAAGGCTAAAGCGTTAGGAAAGTAGTGCAACGGGGCCATCATGACATACGAAAGTATGTGTCACTTCTGTACCCGAATAGGGATCCCCACATAACGTGATCACCGACCATAACAGCGACCCTAATCTAAAAGACTGTGTCAACTTATTCCCACCCAACCCTGTGTCTTTACTTGTCATGCTTATTTGCCGAATTCGGCGTTTATTCCTGTCTGACCGTGATAGGATCCAGGTACGACACAAACTTTCAATGTCATAGATGCATCCAATGTTGCTTGAAGGGTAAAGCAGTGTAATGAGGGAAGGAAACAAAGACATGAATTGAGGGCTCCCAATCATCGACTACATCTCTTCTCTTCCCTAGGAACAGCTTCATACCACACATTCAATATCACAATATTCAATTTTTACTGCCAATAATGAGAGGGGCTGAGGCGGAAATGTTAGTCAGAAGGCAAAAGCGTTAGGAAAGTAGTGCAACGGGGCCATCATGACATACGAAAGTATGTGTCACTTCTGTACCCGAATAGGGATCCCCACATAACGTGATCACCGACCATAACAGCGACCCTAATCTAAAAAACTGTGTCAATTTATTCCCACCGAACCCTGTGTCTTTACTTGTCATTCTTATTTGCCGAATTCGGCGTTTATACCTGTCTGACGGTGATAGGATCCATGTACGACACAAACTTTCAATGTCATAGATGCATCCAATGTTGCTTGAAGGGTAAAGCTGTGTAATGAAGGCAGGAAACAAAGACATGAATTCAGGGCTCCCAATCATCGACTACATCTCTTCTCTTCCCTAGGAACAGCTTCATACGACTCATTCGATAATACAATATTCAATTTTTACTGCCAATAATGAGGGGGGCTGAGGCGGAAATGTTAGTCAGAAGGCTAAAGCGGTAGGAAAGTAGTGCAACGGGGCCATCATGACATACGAAAGTATGTGTCACTTCTGTAACCTAATAGGGATCCCCACATAACGTGATCACCGACCATAACAGCGACCCTAATCTAAAAAACTGTGTCAAGTTATTCCCACCTAACCCTGTGTCTTTACTTGTCATGCTTATTTGCCGAATTCGGCGTTTATACCTGTCTGACGGTGATAGGATCCAGGTACGACACATACATTCAATGTCATAGATGCATCCAATGTTGCTTGAAGGGTAAAGCTGTGTAATGAAGGCAGGAAACAAAGACATGTATTCAGTGCTCCCAATCATCGACTACATTTCTTCTCTTCCCTAGGAACATCTTCATTCCACACATTCAATAACACAATATTCAATTTTTACTGCCATTAATGAGGGGGCTGAGGGGGAAATGTTAATCAGACGGCTAAAGCTATAGGAAAGCAGTGCAACGGTGCCATCATGACATACGAAAGTATGTGTCACTTCTGTACCCGAATAGGGATCCCCACATAACGTGATCACCGACCATAACAGCGACCCTAATCTAAAAGACTGTGTCAACTTATTCCCACCCAACCCTGTGTCTTTACTTGTCATGCCTATTTGCCGAATTCGGCGTTTATACTTGTCTGACGGTGATAGGATCCAGGTACGACACAAACTTTCAATGTCATAGAAGCATCCAATGTTGCTTGAAGGGTAAAGCAGTGTAATGAGGGAAGGAAACAAAGACATGAATTCAGGGCTCCCAATCATCGTCTACTTCGCTTCTCTTCCCTAGGAACGGCTTCATACGACTCATTCAGTAACACAATATTCAATTTTTACTGCCAATACCAAGGGTTAGCTGAGGCGGAAATGTTAGTCAGACGGCTAAAGCGATAGAAAAGAAGTGCAACGGGGCCATCATGACATACGAAAGTATGTGTCACTTCTGTACCCGAATGGGGATCGCCACATAACGTGATCACCGACCATAACAGCGACCCTAATCTAAAAGACTGTGTCAACTTATTCCCACCCAACCCTGTGTCTTTACTCTCCATGCTTATTTGCCGAATTCGGCGTTTATACCTGTCTGACGGTGATAGGATACAGGTACGACTCAAACTTTCAATGTCATAGATGCATCCAATGTTGCTTGAAGGGTAAAGCTGTGTAATGAGGGAAGGAAACAAAGACATGAATTCAGGGCTCCCAATCATCGTCTACATCTCTTCTCTTCCCTAGGAACGGCTTCATACGACTCATTCAGTAACACAATATTCAATTTTTACTGCCATTAATGAGGGGGGCTGAGGCGGAAATGTTAGTCAGAAGGCAAAAGCGTTGGGAAAGTTGTGCAACTGGGCCATCATGACATACGAAAGTATGTGTCACTTCTGTACCCGAATAGGGATCCCCACATAACGTGATCACCGACCATAACAGCGACCCTAATCTAAAAGACTGTGTCAACTTATTTCCACCCAACCCTGTGTCTTTACTTGTCATGCTTATTTGCCGAATTCGGCGTTTATACTTGTCTGACGGTGATAGGATCCAGGTACGACACAAACTTTCAATGTCATAGAAGCATCCAATGTTGCTTGAAGGGTAAAGCTGTGTAATAAAGGCAGGAAACAAAGACATGAATTCAGGGCTCCCAATCATCGCCTACATCTCTTCTCTTCCCTAGGAACGGCTTCATACGACTCATTCAGTAACACAATATTCAATTTTTACTGCGAATACCAAGGGTTAGCTGAGGCGGAAATGTTAGTCAGACGGCTAAAGCGATAGAAAAGTAGTGCAACGGGGCCTTCATGACATACGAAAGTATGTGTCACTTCATTACCCGAATAGGGATCCCCACATAACGTGATCACCGACCATAACAGCGACCCTAATCTAAAAGACTGTGTCAACTTATTCCCACCCAACCCTGTGTCTTTACTTGTCATGCTTATTTGCCGATTTCGGCGTTTATACCTGTCTGACGGTGATAGGATCCAGGTACGACACAAACTTTCAATGTCATAGATGCATCCAATGTTGCTTGAAGGGTAAAGCTGTGTAATGAAGGCAGGAAACAAAGACATGAATTCAGTGCTCCCAATCATCGACTACATCTCTTCTCTTCCCTAGGAACAGCTTCATACCACACATTCAATAACACAATATTCAATTTTTACTGCCAATAATGAGAGGGGCTGAGGCGGAAATGTTAGTCAGAAGGCTAAAGCGTTAGGAAAGTAGTGCAACGGGGCCTTCATGACATACGAAAGTATGTGTCACTTCTGTACCCGAATAGGGATCCCCACATAACGTGATCACCGACCATAACATCGACCCTAATCTAAAAGACTGTGTCAACGTATTCCCACCCAACCCTGGTTCTTTACTTGTCATGCCTATTTGCCGAATTCGGCGTTTATACCTGTCTGACGGTGATAGGATCCAGGTACGACACAAACTTTCAATGTCATAGAAGCATCCAATGTTGCTTGAAGGGTAAAGCTGTGTAATAAAGGCAGGAAACAAAGACATGAATTCAGGGCCCCCAATCATCGACTACATCTCTTCTCTTCCCTAGGAACGGCTTCATACGACTCATTCAGTAACACAATATTCAATTTTTACTGCGAATACCAAGGGTTGGCTGAGGCGGAAATGTTAGTCAGACGGCTAAAGCGATAGAAAAGTAGTGCAACGGGGCCTTCATGACATACGAAAGTATGTGTCACTTCTGTACCCGAATAGGGATCCCCACATAACGTGATCACCGACCATAACAGCTACCCTAATCTAAAAGACTGTGTCAACTTATTCCCACCCAACCCTGTGTCTTTACTTGTCATGCCTATTTGCCGAACTCGGCGTTTATACCTGTCTGACGGTGATAGGATCCAGGTACGACACAAACTTTCAATGTCATAGATGCATCCAATGTTGCTTGAAGGGTAAAGCTGTGTAATGAAGGCAGGAAACAAAGACATGAACTCAGGACTCCCAATCATCGACTACATCTCTTCTCTTCCCTAGGAACGGCTTCATACGACTCATTCAATAACACAATATTCAATTTTTACTGCCAATAATGAGAGGGGCTGAGGCGGAAATGTTAGTCAGAAGGCTAAAGCGTCAGGAAAGTAGTGCAACGGGGCCATCATGACATACGAAAGTATGTGTCACTTCTGTACCCGAATAGGGATACCCACATAACGTGATCACCGACCATAACAGCGACCCTAATCTAAAAGACTGTGTCAACTTATTCCCACCCAACCCTGTGTCTTTACTTGTCATGCTTATTTGCCGAATTCGGCGTTTATTCCTGTCTGACGGTGATAGGATCCAGGTACGACACAAACTTTCAATGTCATAGATGCATCCAATGTTGCTTGAAGGGTAAAGCTGTGTAATAAAGGCAGGAAACAAAGACGTGAATTCAGGGCTCCCAATCATCGCCTACATCTCTTCTCTTCCCTAGGAACGGCTTCATACGACTCATTCAGTAACACAATATTCAATTTTTACTGCGAATACCAAGGGTTAGCTGAGGCGGAAATGTTAGTCAGACGGCTAAAGCGATAGAAAATTAGTGCAACGGGGCCTTCATGACATACGAAGGTATGTGTCACGTCTGTACCCGAATAGGGATCCCCACATAACGTGATCACCGACCATAACAGCGACCCTAATCTAAAAGACTGTGTCAACTTATTCCCACCCAACCCTGTGTCTTTACTTGTCGTGCTTATTTGCCGAATTCGGCGTTTATACCTGTCTGACGGTGATTGGATCCAGGTACGACACAAACTTTCAATGTCACAGATGCATCCAATGTTGCTTGAAGGGTAAAGCTGTGTAATGAAGGCAGGAAACAAAGACATGAATTCAGAACTCCCAATCATCGACTACATCTCTTCTCTTCCCTAGGAACGGCTTCATACGACTCATTCAATAACACAATATTCAATTTTTACTGCCAATAATGAGGGGGGCTGAGGCGGAAATGTTAGTCAGAAGGCTAAAGCGATAGGAAAGTAGTGCAACGGGGCCATCATGACATACGAAAGTATGTGTCACTTCTGTACCCGAATAGGGATCCCCACATAACGTGATCACCGACCATAACAGCGACCCTAATCTAAAAAACTGTGTCAAGTTATTCCCACCTAACCCTGTGTCTTTACTTGTCATGCTTATTTGCCGAATTTGGCGTTTAATCCTGTCTGACGGTGATAGGATCCAGGTACGACACAAACATTCAATGTCATAGATGCATCCAATGTTGCTTGAAGGGTAAAGCTGTGTAATGAACTCAGGAAACAAAGACATGAATTCAGTGCTCCGAATCATCGACTACATCTCTTCTCTTCCCTAGGAACGGCTTCATACGACTCATTCAATAACACAATATTCAATTTTTACTGCCAATAATGAGGGGGGCTGATTCGGAAATGTTAGTCAGAAGGCTAAAGCGATAGGAAAGTAGTGCAACGGGGCCATCATGACATACGAAAGTATGTGTCACTTCTGTACCCGAATAGGGATCCCCACATAACGTGATCACCGACCATAACAGCGACCCTAATCTAAAAAACTGTGTCAAGTTATTCCCACCCAACCCTGTGTCTTTACTTGTCATGCTCATTTGCCGAAATCGGCGTTTATACCTGTCTGACGGTGATAGGATCCAGGTACGACACAAACTTTCAGTGTCATAGATGGATCCAATGTTGCTTGAAGGGTAAAGCTGTGTAATGAAGGTAGGAAACAAAGACATGAATTCAGGGCTCCCAATCATCGACTACATCTCTTCTCTTCCCTAGGAACAGCTTCATACCACACATTTAATAACACAATATTCAGTTTTCATTGCCAATAATGAGAGGGGCTGAGGCGGAAATGTTAATCAGAAGGCTAAAGCGTTAGGAAAGTAGTGCAACGGGGCCATCATGACATACGAAAGTATGTGTCACTTCTGTACCCGAATAGGGATACCCACATAACGTGATCACCGACCATAACAGCGACCCTAATCTAAAAGACTGTGTCAACTTATTCCCACCCAACCCTGTGTCTTTACTTGTCATGCTTATTTGCCGAATTCGGCGTTTATTCCTGTCTGACGGAGATAGGATCCAGGTACGACACAAACTTTCAATGTCATAGATGCATCCAATGTTGCTTGAAGGGTAAAGCAGTGTAATGAGGGAAGGAAACAGAGACATGAATTCAGGGCTCCCAATCATCGTCTACATCTCTTCTCTTCCCTAGGAACGGCTTCATACGACTGATTCACTAACACAATATTCAATTTTTACTGCCAATACCAAGGGTTAGCTGAGGCGGAAATGTTAGTCAGACGGCTAAAGCGATAGAAAAGTAGTGCAACGGGGCCATCATGACATACGAAAGTATGTGTCACTTCTGTACCCGAATGGGGATCCCCACATAACGTGATCACCGACCATAACAGCGACCCTAATCTAAAAGACTGTGTCAACTAATTCCCACCCAACCCTGTGTCTTTACTTGTCATGCTTATTTGCCGAATTCGGCGTTTATACCTGTCTGACGGTGATAGGATCCAGGTACGACACAAACTTTCAATGTCATAGATGCATCCAATGTTGCTTGAAGGGTAAAGCTGTGTAATAAAGGCAGGAAACAGAGACATGAATTCAGGGCTCCCAATCATCGACTACATCTCTTCTCTTCCCTAGGAACGGCTTCATACGACTCATTCAATAACACAATATTCAATTTTTACTGCCAATAATGAGGGGGCTGAGGCGGAAATGTTAATCAGACGGCTAAAGCGATAGGAAAGCAGTGCAACGGTGCCATCATGACATACGAAAGTATGTATCACTTCTGTACCCGAATAGGGATCCCCACATAACGTGATCACCGACCATAACAGCGACCCTAATCTAAAAGACTGTGTCAACTTATTCCCACCCAACCCTGTGCCTTTACTTGTCATGCTTATTTGCCGAATTCGGCGTTTATTCCTGTCTGACGGTGATAGGATCCAGTTACGACACAAACATTCAATGTCAGAGTTGCATCCAATGTTGCATGAAGGGTAAAGCAGTGTAATGAGGGAAGGAAACAAAGACATGAATTCAGGGATCCCAATCATCGTCTACATCTCTTCTCTTCCCTAGGAACGGCTTCAAACGACTCATTCAATAACACAATATTCAATTTTTACTGCCATTAATGAGGGGGGCTGAGGCGGAAATGTTAGTCAGAAGGCAAAAGCGTTAGGAAAGTAGTGCAACGGGGCCATCATGACATACGAAAGTATGTGTCACTTCTGTACCCGAATAGGGATCCCCACATAACGTGATCATCGAACATAACAGCGACCCTAATCTAAAAGACTGTGTCAACTCATTCCCACCCAACCCTGTGTCTTTACTTGTCATGCTTATTTGCCGAATTCGGCGTTTATACTTGTCTGACGGTGATAGGATCCAGGTACGACACAAACTTTCAATGTCATAGAAGCATCCAATGTTGCTTGAAGGGTAAAGCTGTGTAATAAAGGCAGGAAACAAAGACATGAATTCAGGGCTCCCAATCATCGCCTACATCTCTTCTCTTCCCTAGGAACGGCTTCATACGACTCATTCAGTAACACAATATTCAATTTTTACTGCGAATACCAAGGGTTAGCTGAGGCGGAAATGTTAGTCAGACGGCTAAAGCGATAGAAAATTAGTGCAACGGGGCCTTCATGACATACGAAGGTATGTGTCACTTCTGTACCCGAATAGGGATCCCAACATAACGTGATCACCGACCATAACAGCGACCCTAATCTAAAAAACTGTGTCAACTTATTCCCACCCAACCCTGTGTCTTTACTTGTCATGCTTATTTGCCGAATTCGGCGTTTATACCTGTCTGACGGTGATTGGATCCAGGTACGACACAAACTTTCAATGTCACAGATGCATCCAATGTTGCTTGAAGGGTAAAGCTGTGTAATGAAGGCCGGAAACAAAGACATGAATTCAGAACTCCCAATCATCGACTACATCTCTTCTCTTCCCTAGGAACGGCTTCATACGACTCATTCAATAACACAATATTCAATTTTTACTGCCAATAATGAGGGGGGCTGAGGCGGAAATGTTAGTCAGAAGGCTAAAGCGATAGGAAAGTAGTGCAACGGGGCCATCATGACATACGAATGTATGTGTCACTTCTGTACCCGAATAGGGATCCCCACATAACGTGATCACCGACCATAACAGCGACCCTAATCTAAAAAACTGTGTCAAGTTATTCCCACCTAACCCTGTGTCTTTACTTGTCATGCTTATTTGACGAATTTGGCGTTTATACCTGTCTGACGGTGATAGGATCCAGGTACGACACAAACATTCAGTGTCATAGATGCATCCAATGTAGCTTGAAGGATAAAGCTGTGTAATGAAGGCAGGAAACAAAGACATGAATTCAGTGCTCCCAATCATCGACTACATCTCTTCTCTTCCCTAGGAACAGCTTCATACCACACATTCAATAACACAATATTCAATTTTTACTGCCAATAATGAGGGGGGCTGAGGCGGAAATGTTAGTCAGAAGGCTAAAGCGTTAGGAAAATAGTGCAACGGGGCCATCATGACATACGAAAGTATGTGTCACTTCTGTACCCGAATAGGGATCCCAACATAACGTGATCACCGACCATAACAGCGACCCTAATCTAAAAAACTGTGTCAACTTATTCCCACCCAACCCTGTGTCTTTACTTGTCATGCTCATTTGCCGAATTCGGCGTTTATACCTGTCTGACAGTGATAGGATCCAGGTACGACACAAACTTTCAATGTCATAGATGCATCCAATGTTGCTTGAAGGGTAAAGCTGTGTAATGAAGGCAGGAAAAAAAGACAAGAATTCAGGGCTCCCAATCATCGACTACATCTCTTCTCTTCCCTAGGAACAGCTTCATACCACACATTTAATAACACAATATTCAATTTTCATTGCCAATAATGAGAGGGGCTGAGGCGGAAATGTTAGTCAGAAGGCTAAAGCGTTAGGAAAGTAGTGCAACGGGGCCATCATGACATACGAAAGTATGTGTCACTTCTGTACCCGAATAGGGATCCCCACATAACGTGATCACCGACCATAACAGCGACCCTAATCTAAAAAACTGTGTCAAGTTAATCCCACCCAACCCTGTGTCTTTACTTGTCATGCTTATTTGCCGAATTCTGCGTTTATTCCTGTCTGACGGTAATAGGATCCAGGTACGACACAAACTTTCAATGTCATAGATGCATCCAATGTTGCTTGAAGGTTAAAGCAGTGTAATGAGGGAAGGAAACAAAGACATGAATTCAGGGCTCCCAATCATCGACTACATCTCTTCTCTTCCCTAGGAACAGCTTCATACCACACATTCAATAACACAATATTCAATTTTTACTGCCAATAATGAGAGGGGTGAGGCGGAAATGTTAGTCAGAAGGCTAAAGCGTTAGGAAAGTAGTGCAACGGGGCCATCATGACATACGAAAGAATGTGTCACTTCTGTACCCGAATAGGGATCCCCACATAACGTGATCACCGACCATAACAGCGACCCTAATCTAAAAAACTGTGTCAAGTTATTCCCACCTAACCCTGTGTCTTTACTTGTCATGCTTATTTGCCGAATTCGGCGTTTATACCTGTCTGACGGTGATAGGATCCAGGTACGACACAAGCATTCAATGTCATAGATGCATGCAATTTTGCTTGAAGGGTAAAGCTGTGTAATAAAGGCAGGAAACAAAGACATGAATTCAGTGCTCCCAATCATCGACTACATCTCTTCTCTTCCCTAGGAACAGCTTCATTCCACACATTCAATAACACAATATTCAATTTTTACTGCCAATAATGAGGGGGCTGAGGCAAAAATGTTAATCAGACGGCTAAAGCGATAGGAAAGCAGTGCAACAGTGCCATCATGACATACGAAAGTATGTGTCACTTCTGTACCCGAATACGGATCCCCACATAACGTGATCACCGACCATAACAGCGACCCTAATCTAAAAGACTGTGTCAACTTATTCCCACCCAACCCTGTGTCTTTACTTGTCATGCCTATTTGCCGAATTCGGCGTTTAAACCTGTCTGACGGTGATAGGATCCAGGTACGACACAAACTTTCAATGTCATAGATGCATCCAATGTTGCTTGAAGGGTAAAGCTGTGTAATGAAGGCAGGAAACAAAGACATGAACTCAGGACTCCCAATCATCGACTACATCTCTTCTCTTCCCTAGGAACGGCTTCATACGACTCATTCAATTACACAATATTCAATTTTTACTGCCAATAATGAGGGGGGCTGATTCGGAAATGTTAGTCAGAAGGCTAAAGCGATAGGAAAGTAGTGCAACGGGGCCATCATGACCTACGAAAGTATGTGTCACTTCTGTACCCGAATAGGGATCCCCACATAACGTGATCACCGACCATAACAGCAACCCTAATCTAAAAAACTGTGTCAAGTTATTCCCACCTAGCCCTGTGTCTTTACTTGTCATGCTTATTTGCCGAATTCGGCGTTTATACCTGTCTGACGGTGATAGGATCCAGGTACGACACAAACATTCAATGTCATAGATGCATCCAATGTTGCTTGAAGGGTAAAGCTGTGTAATGAAGGCAGGAAACAAAGACATGAATTCAGTGCTCCCAATCATCGACTACATCTCATCTCTTCCCTAGGAGCAGCTTCATACCACACATTCAATAACACAATATTCAATTTTTACTGCCAATAATGAGAGGGGCTGAGGCGGAAATGTTAGTCAGAAGGCTAAAACGTTAGGAAAGTAGAGCAACGGGGCCATGATGACATACGAAAGTATGTGTCACTTCTGTACCCGAATAGGGATCCCCACATAATGTGATCACCGACCATAATAGCGACCCTAATCTAAAAAACTGTGTCAACTTATTCCCACCCAACCCTGCGTCTTTACTTGTCATGCTCATTTGCCGAATTCGGCGTTTATACCTGTCTGACGGTGATAGGATCCAGGTACGACACAAACTTTCGATGTCATAGATGGATCCAATGTTGCTTGAAGGGAAAAGCTGTGTAATGAAGGCAGGAAACAAAGACATGAATTCAGGGCTCCCAATCATCGACTACATCTCTTCTCTTCCCTAGGAACAGCTTCATACCACACATTTAATAACACAATATTCAATTTTCATTGCCAATAATGAGAGGGGCTGAGGCGGAAAAGTTAGTCAGAAGGCTAAAGCGTTAGGAAAGTAGTGCAACGGGGCCATCATGACATACGAAAGTATGTGTCACTTCTGTACCCGAATAGGGATACCCACATAACGTGATCACCGACCATAACAGCGACCCTAATCTAAAAGACTGTGTCAACTTATTCCCACCCAACCCTGTGTCTTTACTTGTCATGCTTATTTGCCGAATTCGGCGTTTATTCCTGTCTGACGGTGATAGGATCCAGGTACGACACAAACTTTCAATGTCATAGATGCATCCAATGTTGCTTGAAGGGTAAAGCAGTGTAATGAGGGAAGGAAACAGAGACATGAATTCAGGGCTCCCAATCATCGTCTACATCTCTTCTCTTCCCTAGGATCGGCTTCATACGACTCATTCAGTAACACAATATTCAATTTTTACTGCCAATACCAAGGGTTAGCTGAGGCGGAAATGTTAGTCAGACGGCTAAAGCGATAGAAAAGTAGTGCAACGGGGCCATCATGACATACGAAAGTATGTGTCACTTCTGTACCCGAATGGGGATCCCCACATAACGTGATCACCGACCATAACAGCGACCCTAATCTAAAAGACTGTGTCAACTTATTCCCACCCAACCCTGTGTCTTTACTTGTCATGCTTATTTGCCGAATTCGGCGTTTATACCTGTCTGACGGTGATAGGATCCAGGTACGACACAAACTTTCAATGTCATAGATGCATCCAATGTTGCTTGAAGGGTAAAGATGTGTAATAAAGGCAGGAAACAAAGACATTAATTCAGGGCTCCCAATCATCGACTACATCTCATCTCTTCCCTAGGAACGGCTTCATACGACTCATTCAATAACACAATATTCAATTTTTACTGCCAATAATGAGGGGGCTGAGGCGGAAATGTTAATCAGACGGCTAAAGCGAGAGGAAAGCAGTGCAACGGTGCCATCATGACATACGAAAGTATGTGTCACTTCTGTACCCGAATAGGGATCCCCACATAACGTGATCACCGACCATAACAGCGACCCTAATGTAGAAGACTGTGTCAACTTATTCCCACCCAACCCTGTGCCTTTACTTGTCATGCTTATTTGCCGAATTCGGCGTTTATTCCTGTCTGACGGTGATAGGATCCAGGTACGACACAAACTTTCAATGTCATAGTTGCATCCAATGTTTCATGAAGGGTAAAGCAGTGTAATGAGGGAAGGAAACAAAGACATGAATTCAGGGCTCCCAATCATCGTCTACATCTCTTCTCTTCCCTAGGAACGGCTTCATACGACTCATTCAATAACACAATATTCAATTTTTACTGCCATTAATGAGGGGGGCTGAGGCGGAAATGTTAGTCAGAAGGCAAAAGCGTTAGGAAAGTAGTGCAACGGGGCCATCATGACATACGAAAGTATGTGTCACTTCTGTACCCGAATAGGGATCCCCACATAACGTGATCACCGACCATAACAGCGACCCTAATCTAAAAGACTGTGTCAACTCATTCCCACCCAACCCTGTGTCTTTACTTGTCATGCTTATTTGCCGAATTCGGCGTTTATACCTGTCTGACGGTGATAGGATCCAGGTACGACACAAACATTCAATGTCATAGATGCATCCAATGTTGCTTGAATTGTAAAGCTGTGTAATGACGGCAGGAAACAAAGACATGAATTCAGTGCTCCCAATCATCGACTACATCTCTTCTCTTCCCTAGGAACGGCTTCATACGACTCATTCAATAACACAATGTTCAATTTTTACTGCCAATAATGAGGGGGGCTGATTCGGAAATGTTAGTCAGAAGGCTAAAGCGATAGGAAAGTAGTGCAAGGGGGCATCATGACATACGAAAGTATGTGTCACTTCTGTACCCGAATAGGGATCCCCACATAACGTGATCACCGACCATAACAGCGACCCTAATCTAAAAAACTGTGTCAAGTTATTCCCACCTAACCCTGTGTCTTTACTTGTCATGCTTATTTGCCGAATTCGGCGTTTATTCCTGTCTGACGGTGATAGGATCCAGGTACGGCACAAACATTCAATGTCATAGATGCATCCAATGTTGCTTGAAAGGTAAAGCTGTGTAATGAAGGCAGGAAACAAAGACATGAATTCAGTGCTCCCAATCATCGACTACATCTCATCTCTTCCCTAGGAGCAGCTTCATACCACACATTCAATAACACAATATTCAATTTTTACTGCCAATAATGAGAGGGGCTGAGGCGGAAATGTTAGTCAGAAGGCTAAAGCGTTAGGAAAGTAGAGCAACGGGGCCATCATGACATACGAAAGTATGTGTCACTTCTGTACGCGAATAGGGATCCCCACATAACGTGATCACCGACCATAACAGCGACCCTAATCTAAAAAACTGTGTCAAGTTATTCCCACCCAACCCTGTGTCTTTACTTGTCATGCTCATTTGCCGAAATCGGCGTTTATACCTGTCTGACGGTGATAGGATCCAGGTACGACACAAACTTTCAATGTCATAGATGGATCCAATGTTGCTTGAAGGGTACAGCTGTGTAATGAAGGTAGGAAACAAAGACATGAATTCAGGGCTCCCAATCATCCACTACATCTCTTCTCTTCCCTAGGAACAGCTTCATACCACACATTAAATAACACAATATTCAATTTTCATTGCCAATAATGAGAGGGGCTGAAACGGAAATGTTAATCAGAAGGCTAAAGCGTTAGGAAAGTAGTGCAACGGGGCCATCATGACATACGAAAGTATGTGTCACTTCTGTACCCGAACAGGGATAGCCACATAACGTGATCACCGACCATAACAGCGACCCTAATCTAAAGGACTGTGTCAACTTATTCCCACCCAACCCTGTGTCTTTACTTGTCATGCTTATTTGCCGAATTCGGCGTTTATACCTGTCTGACGGTGATTGGATCCAGAAACGACACAAACTTTCAATGTCACAGATGCATCCAATGTTGCTTGAACGGTAAAGCTGTGTAATAAAGGCAGGAAACAGAGACATGAATTCAGGGCTCCCAATCATCGACTACATCTCTTCTCTTCCCTAGGAACGGCTTCATACGACTCATTCAATAACACAATATTCAATTTTTACTGCCAATAATGAGGGGGCTGAGGCGGAAATGTTAATCAGACGGCTAAAGCGATAGGAATGCAGTGCAACGGTGCCATCATGACATACGAAAGTATGTATCACTTCTGTACCCGAATAGGGATCCCCACATAACGTGATCACCGACCATAACAGCGACCCTAATCTAAAAGACTGTGTCAACTTATTCCCACCCAACCCTGTGCCTTTACTTGTCATGCTTATTTGCCGAATTCGGCGTTTATTCCTGTCTGACGGTGATAGGATCCAGGTACGACACAAACATTCAATGTCATAGTTGCATCCAATGTTGCATGAAGGGTAAAGCAGTGTAATGAGGGAAGGAAACAAAGACATGAATTCAGGGATCCCAATCATCGTCTACATCTCTTCTCTTCCCTAGGAACGGCTTCATACGACTCATTCAATAACACAATATTCAATTTTTACTGCCATTAATGAGGGGGGCTGAGGCGGAAATGTTAGTCAGAAGGCAAAAGCGTTAGGAAAGTAGTGCAACGGGGCCATCATGACATACGAAAGTATGTGTCACTTCTGTACCCGAATAGGGATCCCCACATAACGTGATCACCGACCATAACAGCGACCCTAATCTAAAAGACTGTGTCAACTCATTCCCACCCAACCCTGTGTCTTTACTTGTCATGCTTATTTGCCGAATTCGGCGTTTATACTTGTCTGACGGTGATAGGATCCAGGTACGACACAAACTTTCAATGTCATAGAAGCATCCAATGTTGCTTGAAGGGTAAAGCTGTGTCATAAAGGCAGGAAACAAAGACATGAATTCAGGGCTCCCAATCATCGCCTACATCTCTTCTTTTCCCTAGGGACAGCTTCATACGACTCATCCAGTAACACAATATTCAATTTTTACTGCGAATACCAAGGGTTAGCTGAGGCGGAAATGTTAGTCAGACGGCTAAAGCGATAGAAAATTAGTGCAACGGGGCCTTCATGACATACGAAGGTATGTGTCACTTCTGTACCCGAATAGGGATCCCAACATAACGTGATCACCGACCATAACAGCGACCCTAATCTAAAAGACTGTGTCAACTTATTCCCACCCAACCCTGTGTCTTTACTTGTCATGCTTATTTGCCGAATTCGGCGTTTATACCTGTCTGACGGTGATTGGATCCAGGTACGACACAAACTTTCAATGTCACAGATGCATCCAATGTTGCATGAAGGGTAAAGCTGTGTAATGAAGGCAGGAAACAAAGACATGAATTCAGAACTCCCAATCATCGACTACATCTCTTCTCTTCCCTAGGAACGGCTGCATACGACTCATTCAATAACACAATATTCAATTTTTACTGCCAATAATGAGGGGGGCTGAGGCGGAAATGTTAGTCAGAAGGCTAAAGCGATAGGAAAGTAGTGCAACGGGGCCATCATGACCTACGAAAGTATGTGTCACTTCTGTACCCGAATAGGGATCCCCACATAACGTGATCACCGACCATAACAGCGACCCTAATCTAAAAAACTGTGTCAAGTTATTCCCACCTAACCCTGTGTCTTTACTTGTCATGCTTATTTGCCGAATTTGGCGTTTATACCTGTCTGACGGTGATAGGATCCAGGTACGACACAAACATTCAATGTCATAGATGCATCCAATGTTGCTTGAAGGGTAAAGCTGTGTAATGAAGGCAGGAAACAAAGACATGAATTCAGGGCTCCCAATCATCGACTACATCTCTTCTCTTCCCTAGGAACAGCTTCATACGACTCATTCAATAACATAATATTCTATTTTTACTGCCAATAATGAGGGGGGCTGAGGCGGAAATGTTAGTCAGAAGGCTAAAGCGATAGGAAAGTAGTGCAACGGGGCCATCATGACATACGAAAGTATGTGTCACTTCTGTACCCGAATAGGGATCCCCACATAACGTGATCACCGACCATAACAGCGACCCTAATCTAAAAAACTGTGTCAAGTTTTCCCACCTAACCCTGTGTCTTTACTTGTCATGCTTATTTGCCGAAATCGGCGTTTATACCTGTCTGACGTTGATAGGATCCAGGTACGACACAAACATTCAATGTCGTAGATGCATGCAATGTTGCTTGAAGGGTAAAGCTGTGTAATGAAGGCAGGAAACAAAGACATGAATTCAGTGCTCCCAATCATCGACTACATCTCTTCTCTTCCCTAGGCCAGCTTCATTCCACACATTCAATAACACAATATTCAATTTTTACTGCCAATAATGAGGGGGCTGAGGCGGAAGTGTTAATCAGACGGCTAAAGCGATAGGAAAGCAGTGCAATGGTGCCATCATGACATACGAAAGTATGTGTCACTTCTGTACCCGAATAGGGATCCCCACATAACGTGATCACCGACCATAACAGCGACCCTAATCTAAAAGATTATGTCAACTTATTCCCACCCAACCCTGTGTGTTTACTTGTTATGCCTATTTGCCGAATTCGGCGTTTATACTTGTCTGACGGTGATAGGATCCAGGTACGACACAAACTTTCAATGTCATAGAAGCATCCAATGTAGCTTGAAGGGTAAAGCTGTGTAATAAGGGCAGGAATCAAAGACATGAATTCAGGGCTCCCAATCATCGACTACATCTCTTCTCTTCCCTAGGAATCGCTTCATACGACTCATTCAGTAACACAATATTCAATTTTTACTGCCATTAATGAGGGGGGCTGAGGCGGAAATGTTAGTCAGAAGGCTATAGCGATAGGAAAGTAGTGCAACGGGGCCATCATGACATACGAAAGTATGTGTCACTTCTGTACCCGAATAGGGATCCCCACATAACGTGATCACCGACCATAACAGCGACCCTAATCTTAAAACTGTGTCAAGTTATTCCCACCTAACCCTGTGTCTTTACTTGTCATGCTTATTTGCCGAATTCGGCGTTTATACCTGTCTGACGGTGATAGGATCAAGGTACGACACAAACATTCAGTGTCATAGATGCATCCAATGTAGCTTGAAGGATAAAGCTGTGTAATGAGGGCAGGAAACAAAGACATGAATTCAGTGCTCCCAATCATCGACTACATCTCTTCTCTTCCCTAGGAACAGCTTCATACCACACATTCAATAACACAATATTCAATTTTTACTGCCAATAACGAGGGGGGCTGAGGCAGAAATGTTAGTCAGAAGGCTAAAGCGTTAGGAAAGTAGTGCAACGGGGCCATCATGACATACGAAAGTATGTGTCACTTCTGTACCCGAATAGGGATCCCAACATAACGTGATCACCGACCATAACAGCGACCCTGATCTAAAAAACTGTGTCAACTTATTCCCACCCAACCCTGTGTCTTTACTTGTCATGCTCATTTGCCGAATTCGGCGTTTATACCTGTCTGACAGTGATAGGATCCAGGTACGACACAAACTTTCAATGTCATAGATGCATCCAATGTTGCTTGAAGGGTAAAGCTGTGTAATGAAGGCAGGAAACAGAGACAAGAATTCAGGGCTCCCAATCATCGACTACATCTCTTCTCTTCCCTAGGAACAGCTTCATACCACACATTTAATAACACAATATTCAATTTTCATTGCCAATAATGAGAGGGGCTGAGGCGGAAATGTTAGTCAGAAGGCTAAAGCGTTAGGAAAGTAGTGCAACGGGGCCATCATGACATACGAAAGTATGTGTCACTTCTGTACCCGAATAGGGATCCCCACATAACGTGATCACCGACCATAACAGCGACCCTAATCTAAAAAACTGTGTCAAGTTAATCCCACCCAACCCTGTGTCTTTACTTGTCATGCTTATTTGCCGAATTCTGCGTTTATTCCTGTCTGACGGTAATAGGATCCAGGTACGACACAAACTTTCAATGTCATAGATGCATCCAATGTTGCTTGAAGGGTAAAGCAGTGTAATGAGGGAAGGAAACAAAGACATGAATTCAGGGCTCCCAATCATCGACTACATCTCTTCTCTTCCCTAGGAGCAGCTTCATACCACACATTCAATAACACAATATTCAATTTTTACTGCCAATAATGAGGGGGGCTGAGGCGGAAATGTTAGTCAGAAGGCTAAAGCGTTAGGAAAGTAGTGCAACGGGGCCATCATGACATACGAAAGTATGTGTCACTTCTGTACCCGAATAGGGATCCCAACATAACGTGATCACCGACCATAACAGCGACCCTAATCTAAAAAACTGTGTCAACTTATTCCCACCCAACCCTGTGTCTTTACTTGTCATGCTCATTTGCCGAATTCGGCGTTTATACCTGTCTGACAGTGATAGGATCCAGGTACGACACAAACTTTCAATGTCATAGATGCATCCAATGTTGCTTGAAGGGTAAAGCTGTGTAACGAAGGCAGGAAACAAAGACAAGAATTCAGGGCTCCCAATCATCGACTACATCTCTTCTCTTCCCTAGGAACAGCTTCATACCACACATTTAATAACACAATATTCAATTTTCATTGCCAATAATGAGAGGGGCTGAGGCGGAAATGTTAGTCAGAAGGCTAAAGCGTTAGGAAAGTAGTGCAACGGGGCCATCATGACATACGAAAGTATGTGTCACTTCTGTACCCGAATAGGGATCCCCACATAACGTGATCACCGAGCATAACAGCGACCCTAATCTAAAAGACTGTGTCAACTTATTCCCACCCAACCCTGTGTCTTTACTTGTCATGCTTATTTGCCGAATTCGGCGTTTATTCCTGTCTGACGGTGATAGGATCCAGGTACGACACAAACTTTCAATGTCATAGATGCATCCAATGTTGCTTGAAGGGTAAAGCAGTGTAATGAGGGAAGGAAACAAAGACATGAATTCAGGGCTCCCAATCATCGACTACATCTCATCTCTTCCCTAGGAACAGCTTCATACCACACATTCAATAACACAATATTCAATTTTTACTGCCAATAATGAGAGGGGCAGAGGCGGAAATGTTAGTCAGAAGGCAAAAGCGTTAGGAAAGTAGTGCAACGGGGCCATCATGACATACGAAAGTATGTGTCACTTCTGTACACGAATAGGGATCCCCACATAACGTGATCACCGACCATAACAGCGACCCTAATCTAAAAAACTGTGTCAAGTTAATCCCACCCAACCCTGTGTCTTTACTTGTCATGCTTATTTGCCGAATTCGGCGTTTATACCTGTCTGACGGTGATAGGATCCAGGTACGACACAAACATTCAATGTCATAGATGCATCCATTGTAGCTTGAACGGTAAAGCTGTGTAATATAGGCAGGAAACAAAGACATGAATTCAGTGCTCCCAATCATCGACTACATCTCTTCTCTTCCCTAGGAGCAGCTTCATACCACACATTCAATAACACAATATTCAATTTTTACTGCCAATAATGAGAGGGGTGAGGCGGAAATGTTAGTCAGAAGGCTAAAGCGTTAGGAAAGTAGTGCAACGGGGCCATCATGACATACGAAAGAATGTGTCACTTCTGTACCCGAATAGGGATCCCCACATAACGTGATCACCGACCATAACAGCGACCCTAATCTAAAAAACTGTGTCAAGTTATTCCCACCTAACCCTGTGTCTTTACTTGTCATGCTTATTTGCCGAATTCGGCGTTTATACCTGTCTGACGGTGATAGGATCCAGGTACGACACAAACATTCAATGTCATAGATGCATGCAATGTTGCTTGAAGGGTAAAGCTGTGTAATAAAGGCAGGAAACAAAGACATGAATTCAGTGCTCCCAATCATCGACTACATCTCTTCTCTTCCCTAGGAACAGCTTCATTCCACACATTCAATAACACAATATTCAATTTTTACTGCCAATAATGAGGGGTCTGAGGCGAAAATGTTAATCAGACGGCTAAAGCGATAGGAAAGCAGTGCAACAGTGCCATCATGACATACGAAAGTATGTGTCACTTCTGTACCCGAATACGGATCCCCACATAACGTGATCACCGACCATAACAGCGACCCTAATCTAAAAGACTGTGTCAACTTATTCCCACCCAACCCTGTGTCTTTACTTGTCATGCCTATTTGCCGAATTCGGCGTTTATACCTGTCTGACGGTGATAGGATCCAGGTACGACACAAACTTTCAATGTCATAGATGCATCCAATGTTGCTTGAAGGGTAAAGCTGTGTAATGAAGGCAGGAAACAAAGACATGAACTCAGGACTCCCAATCATCGACTACATCTCTTCTCTTCCCTAGGAACGGCTTCATACGACTCATTCAATAACACAATATTCAATTTTTACTGCGAATACCAAGGGTTAGCTGAGGCGGAAATGTTAGTCAGACGGCTAAAGCGATAGGAAAGTAGTGCAACGGGGCCTTCATGACATACGAAAGTATGTGTCACTTCTGTACCCGAATGGGGATCCCCACATAACGTGATCACCGACCATAACAGCGACCCTAATCTAAAAGACTGTGTCAACTTATTCCCACCCAACCCTGTGTCTTTACTTGTCATGCTTATTTGCCGAATTCGGCGTTTATACCTGTCTGACGGTGATAGGATCCAGGTACGACACAAACTTTCAATGTCATAGATGCATCCAATGTTGCTTGAAGGGTAAAGCTATGTAATAAAGGCAGGAAACAGAGACATGAATTCAGGGCTCCCAATCATCGACTACATCTCTTCTCTTCCCTAGGAACGGCTTCATACGACTCATTCAATAACACAATATTCAATTTTTACTGCCAATAATGAGGGGGCTGAGGCGAAAATGTTAATCAGACGGCTAAAGCGATAGGAAAGCAGTGCAACGGTGCCATCATGACATACGAAAGTATGTGTCACTTCTGTACCCGAATAGGGATCCCCACATAACGTGATCACCGACCATAACAGCGACCCTAATCTAAAAGACTGTGTCAACTTATTCCCACCCAACCCTGTGCCTTTACTTGTCATGCTTATTTGCCGAATTCGGCGTTTATTCCTGTCTGACGGTGATAGGATCCAGGTACGACACAAACTTTCAATGTCATAGTTGCATCCAATGTTGCATGAAGGGTAAAGCAGTGTAATGAGGGAAGGAAACAAAGACATGAATTCAGGGCTCCCAATCATCGTCTACATCTCTTCTCTTCCCTAGGAACGGCTTCATACGACTCATTCAGTAACACAATCTTCAATTTTTACTGCCAATAATGAGGGGGGCTGAGGCGGATATGTTAGTCAGAAGGCTAAAGCGTTAGGAAAGTAGTGCAACGGGGCCATCATGACATACGAAAGTATGTGTCACTTCTGTACCCGAATAGGGATCCCAACATAACGTGATCACCGACCGTAACAGCGACCCTAATCTAAAAAACTGTGTCAACTTATTCCCACCCAACCCTGTGTCTTTACTTGTCATGCTCATTTGCCGAATTCGGCGTTTATACCTGTCTGACAGTGATAGGATCCAGGTACGACACAAACTTTCAATGTCATAGATGCATCCAATGTTGCTTGAAGGGTAAAGCTGTGTAATAAAGGCAGGAAACAAAGACAAGAATTCAGGGCTCCCAATCATCGACTACATCTCTTCTCTTCCCTAGGAACAGCTTCATACCACACATTTAATAACACAATATTCAATTTTCATTGCCAATAATGAGAGGGGCTGAGGCGGAAATGTTAGTCAGAAGGCTAAAGCGTTAGGAAAGTAGTGCAACGGGGCCATCATGACATACGAAAGAATGTGTCACTTCTGTACCCGAATAGGGATCCCCACATAACGTGATCACCGAGCATAACAGCGACCCTAATCTAAAAGACTGTGTCAACTTATTCCCACCCAACCCTGTGTCTTTAATTGTCATGCTTATTTGCCGAATTCGGCGTTTATTCCTGTCTGACGGTGATAGGATCCAGGTACGACACAAACTTTCAATGTCATAGATGCATCCAATGTTGCTTGAAGGGTAAAGCAGTGTAATGAGGGAAGGAAACAAAGACATGAATTCAGGGCTCCCAATCATCGACTACATCTCTTCTTTTCCCTAGGAACAGCTTCATACCACACATTCAATAACACAATATTCAATTTTTACTCCCAATAATGAGAGGGGCAGAGGCGGAAATATTAGTCAGAAGGCAAAAGCGTTAGGAAAGTAGTGCAACGGGGCCATCATGACATACGAAAGTATGTGTCACTTCTGTACCCGAATAGGGATCCCCACATAACGTGATCACCGACCATAACAGCGACCCTAATCTAAAAAACTGTGTCAAGTTAATCCCACCCAACCCTGTGTCTTTACTTGTCATGCTTATTTGCCGAATTCGGCGTTTATACCTGTCTGACGGTGATAGGATCCAGGTACGACACAAACATTCAATGTCATAGATGCATCCAATGTAGCTTGAAGGGTAAAGCTGTGTAATGAAGGCAGGAAACAAAGACATGAATTCAGTGCTCCCAATCATCGACTACATCTTTTCTCTTCCCTAGGAGCAGCTTCATACCACACATTCAATAACACAATATTCAATTTTTACTGCCAATACGGATCCCCACATAACGTGATCACCGACCATAACAGCGACCCTAATCTAAAAGACTGTGTCAACTTATTCCCACCCAACCCTGTGTCTTTACTTGTCATGCTTATTTGCCGAATTCGGCGTTTATACCTGTCTGACGGTGATAGGATCCAGGTACGACACAAACTTTCAATGTCATAGATGCATCCAATGTTGCTTGAAGTGTAAAGCTGTGTAATGAAGGCAGGAAACAAAGACATGAACTCAGGACTCCCAATCATCGACTACATCTCTTCTCTTCCCTAGGAACGGCTTCATACGACTCATTCAATAACACAATATTCAATTTTTACTGCGAATACCAAGGGTTAGCTGAGGCGGAAATGTTAGTCAGACGGCTAAAGCGATAGGAAAGTAGTGCAACGGGGCCTTCATGACATACGAAAGTATGTGTCACTTCTGTACCCGAATGGGGATCCCCACATAACGTGATCACCGACCATAACAGCGACCCTAATCTAAAAGACTGTGTCAACTTATTCCCACCCAACCCTGTGTCTTTACTTGTCATGCTTATTTGCCGAATTCGGCGTTTATACCTGTCTGACGGTGATAGGATCCAGGTATGACACAAACTTTCAATGTCATAGATGCATCCAATGTTGCTTGAAGGGTAAAGCTGTGTAATAAAGGCAGGAAACAGAGACATGAATTCAGGGCTCCCAATCATCGACTACATCTCTTCTCTTCCCTAGGAACGGCTTCATACGACTCATTCAATAACACAATATTCAATTTTTACTGCCAATAATGAGGGGGCTGAGGCGGAAATGTTAGTCAGAAGGCTAAAGCGATAGGAAAGTAGTGCAACGGGGCCATCATGACATACGAAAGTATGTGTCACTTCTGTACCCGAATAGGGATCCCCACATAACGTGATCACCGACCATAACAGCGACCCTAATCTAAAAAACTGTGTCAAGTTATTCCCACCTAACCCTGTGTCTTTACTTGTCATGCTTATTTGCCGAATTTGGCGTTTATACCTGTCTGACGGTGATAGGATCCAGGTACGACACAAACATTCAATGTCATAGATGCATCCAATGTTGCTTGAAGGGTAAAGCTGTGTAATGAAGGCAGGAAACAAAGACATGAATTCAGTGCTCCCAATCATCGACTACATCTCTTCTCTTCCCTAGGAACAGCTTCATACCACACATTCAATGACACAATATTCAATTTTTACTGCCAATAATGAGAGGGGCAGAGGCGGAAATGTTAGTCAGAAGGCAAAAGCGTTGGGAAAGTTGTGCAACGGGGCCATCATGACATACGAAAGTATGTGTCACTTCTGTACCCGAATAGGGATCCCCACATAACGTGATCACCGACCATAACAGCGACCCTAATCTAAAAAACTGTGTCAAGTTAATCCCACCCAACCCTGTGTCTTTACTTGTCATGCTTATTTGCCGAATTCGGCGTTTATACCTGTCTGACGGTGATAGGATCCAGGTACGACACAAACATTCAATGTCATAGATTCATCCAATGTTGCTTGAAGGGTAAAGCTGTGTAATGAAGGCAGGAGACAAAGACATGAATTCAGTGCTCCCAATCATCGACTACATCTCTTCTCTTCCGTAGGAGCAGCTTCATACCACACATTCAATAACACAATAATCAATTTTTACTGCCAATAATGAGAGGGGCTGAGGCGGAAATGCTAGTCAGAAGGCTAAAGCGTTAGGAAAGTAGTGCAACGGGGCCATCATGACATACGAAAGTATGTGTCACTTCTGTACCCGAATAGGGATCCCCACATAACCTGATCACCGAGCATAACAGCGACCCTAATCTAAAAAACTGTGTCAAGTTATTCCCACCTAACCCTGTGTCTTTACTTGTCATGCTTATTTGCCGAATTCGGCGTTTATACCTGTCTGACGGTGATAGGATCCAGGTACGACACAAAGTTTCAATGTCATAGATGCATCCAATGTTGCTTGAAGGGTAAAGCTGTGTAATGAAGGCAGGAAACAAAGACATGAATTCAGGGCTCCCAATCATCGACTACATCTCTTCTCTTCCCTAGGAACAGCTTCATTCCACACATTCAATAACACAATATTCAATTTTTACTGCCAATAATGAGGGGGCTGAGGCGGAAATTTTAATCAGACGGCTAAAGCGATAGGAAAGCAGTGCAACGGTGCCATCATGACATACGAAAGTATGTGTCACTTCTGTACCCGAATAGGGATCCCCACATAACGTGATCACCGACCATAACAGCGACCCTAATCTAAAAGATTGTGTCAACTTATTCCCACCCAACCCTGTGTGTTTACTTGTTATGCCTATTTGCCGAATTCGGCGTTTATACTTGTCTGACGGTGATAGGATCCAGGTACGACACAAACTTTCAATGTCATAGAAGCATCCAATGTAGCTTGAAGGGTAAAGCTGTGTAATAAGGGCAGGAAACAAAGACATGAATTCAGGGCTCCCAATCATCGACTACATGTCTTCTCTTCCCTAGGAATGGCTTCATACGACTCATTCAGTAACACAATATACAATTTTTACTGCCATTAATGAGGGGGGCTGAGGCGGAAATGTTAGTCAGAAGGTTAAAGCGATAGGAAAGTAGTGCAACGGGGCCATCATGACATACGAAAGTATGTGTCACTTCTGTACCCGAATAGGGATCCCCACATAACGTGATCACCGACCATAACAGCGACCCTAATCTTAAAAACTGTGTCACGTTATTCCCACCTAACCCTGTGTCTTTACTTGTCATGCTTATTTGCCGAATTCGGCGTTTATACCTCTCTGACGGTGATAGGATCCAGGTACGACACAAACATTCAATGTCATAGATGCATCCAATGTAGCTTCAAGGATAAAGCTGTGTAATGAAGGCAGGAAACAAAGACATGAATTCAGTGCTCCCAATCATCGACTACATCTCTTCTCTTCCCTAGGAGCAGCTTCATACCACACATTCAATAACACAATATTCAATTTTTACTGCCAATAATGAGAGGGGCTGAGGCGGAAATGTTAGTCAGAAGGCTAAAGCGTTAGGAAAGTAGTGCAACGGGGCCATCATGACATACGAAAGTATGTGTCACTTCTGTACCCGAATAGGGATCCCCACATAACGTGATCACCGACCATAACAGCGACCCTAATCTAAAAAACTGTGTCAAGTTATTCCCACCCAACCCTGTGTCTTTACTTGTCATGCTCATTTGCCGAATTCGGCTTTTATACCAGTCTGACAGTGATAGGATCCAGGTACGACACAAACTTTCAATGTCATAGATGCATCCAATGTTGCTTGAAGGGTAAAGCTGTGTAATGAAGGCAGGAAACAAAGACATGAATTCAGTGCTCCCAATCATCGACTACATCTCTTCTCTTCCCTAGGAGCAGCTTCATACCACACATTCAATAACACAATATTCAATTTTTACTGCCAATAATGAGGGGGGCTGAGGCGGAAATGTTAGTCAGAAGGCTAAAGCGTTAGGAAAGTAGTGCAACGGGGCCACCATGACATACGAAAGGATGTGTCACTTCTGTACCCGAATAGGGATCCCAACATAACGTGATCACCGACCATAACAGCGACCCTAATCTAAAAAACTGTGTCAACTTATTCCCACCCAACCCTGTGTCTTTACTTGTCATGCTCATTTGCCGAATTCGGCGTTTATACCTGTCTGACAGTGATAGGATCCAGGTACGACACAAACTGTCAATGTCATAGATGCATCCAATGTTGCTTGAAGGGTAAAGCTGTGTAATGAAGGCAGGAAACAAAGACAAGAATTCAGGGCTCCCAATCATCGACTACATCTCTTCTCTTCCCTAGGAACAGCTTCATACCACACATTTAATAACACAATATTCAATTTTCATTGCCAATAATGAGAGGGGCTGAGGCGGAAATGTTAGTCAGAAGGCTAAAGCGTTAGGAAAGTAGTGCAACGGGGCCATCATGACATACGAAAGTATGTGTCACTTCTGTACCCGAATAGGGATCCCCACATAACGTGATCACCGACCATAACAGCGACCCTAATCTAAAAGACTGTGTCAACTTATTCCCACCCAACCCTGTGTCTTTACTTGTCATGCTTATTTGCCGAATTCGGCGTTTATTCCTGTCTGACGGTGATAGGATCCAGGTACGACACAAACTTTCAATGTCATAGATGCATCCAATGTTGCTTGAAGGGTAAAGCAGTGTAATGAGGGAAGGAAACAAAGACATGAGTTCAGGGCTCCCAATCATCTACTACATCTCTTCTTTTCCCTAGGAACAGCTTCATACCACACATTCAATAACACTATATTCAATTTTTACTGCCAATAATGAGAGGGGCAGAGGCGGAAATGTTAGTCAGAAGGCAAAAGCGTTAGGAAAGTAGTGCAACGGGGCCATCATGACATACGAAAGTATGTGTCACTTCTGTACCCGAATAGGGATCCCCACATAACGTGATCACCGACCATAACAGCGACCCTAATCTAAAAAACTGTGTCAAGTTATTCCCACCCAACCCTGTGTCTTTACTTGTCATGCTCATTTGCCGAATTCGGCGTTTATACCTGTCTGACAGTGATAGGATCCAGGTACGACACAAACTTTCAATGTCATAGATGCATCCAATGTTGCTTGAAGGGTAAAGCTGTGTAATGAAGGCAGGAAACAAAGACATGAATTCAGGGCTCCCAATCATCGACTACATCTCTTCTCTTCCCTAGGAACAGCTTCATACCACACATTCAATAACACAATATTCAATTTTTACTGCCAATAATGAGAGGGGCTGAGGCGGAAATGTTAGTCAGAAGGCTAAAGCGTTAGGAAAGTAGTGCAACGGGGCCTTCATGACATACGAAGTATGTGTCACTTCTGTACCCGAATAGGGATCCCCACATAACGTGATCACCGACCATAACAGCGACCCTAATCTAAAAGACTGTGTCAACTTATTCCCACCCAACCCTGTGTCTTTACTTGTCATGCCTATTTGCCGAATTCGGCGTTTATACCTGTCTGACGGTGATAGGATCCAGGTACGACACAAACTTTCAATGTCATAGAAGCATCCAATGTTGCGTGAAGGGTAAAGCTGTGTAATAAAGGAAGGAAACAAAGACATGAATTCAGGGCCCCCAATCATCGACTACATCTCTTCTCTTCCCTAGGAACGGCTTCATACGACTCATTCAGTAACACAATATTCGATTTTTACTGCGAATACCAAGGGTAGTTCAGGCGGAAATGTTAGTCAGACGGCCAAAGCGATAGAAAAGTAGTGCAACGGGGCCTTCATGACATACGAAAGTATGTGTCACTTCTGTACCCGAATAGGTATCCCCACATTACGTCATCACCGAACATAACAGCGACCCTAATCTAAAAGACTGTGTCAACTTATTCCCACCCAACCCTGTGTCTTTACTTGTCATGCCTATTTGCCGAATTCGGCGTTTATACTTGTCTGACGGTGATAGGATCCAGGTAGGACACAAACTTTCAATGTCATAGAAGCATCCAATGTTGCTTGAAGGGTAAAGCTGTGTAATAAAGGTAGGAAACAAAGACATGAATTCAGGGCTCCCAATCATCGACTACATCTCTTCTCTTCCCTAGGAACGGCTTCATACGACTCATACAATAACACAATATTCAATTTTTACTGCCAATAATGAGGGGGCTGAAGCGTAAATGTTAATCAGATGGCTAAAGCGATAGGAAAGCAGTGCAACGGTGCCATCATAACATACGAAAGTATGTGTCACTTCTGTACCCGAATAGGGATCCCCACATAACGTCATCACCGAACATAACAGCTACCCTAATCTAAAAGACTGTGTCAACTTATTCCCACCCAACCCTGTGTCTTTACTTGTCATGCCTATTTGCCGAATTCGGCGTTTATACTTGTCTGACGGTGATAGGATCCAGGTACGACACAAACTTTCAATGTCATAGATGCATCCAATGTTGCTTGAAGGGTAAAGCTGTGTAATGAAGGCAGGAAACAAAGACATGAATTCAGTGCTCCCAATCATCGACTACATCTTATCTCTTCCCTAGGAGCAGCTTCATACCACACATTCAATAACACAATATTCAATTTTTACTGCCAATAATGAGAGGGGCTGAGGCGGAAATGTTAGTCAGAAGGCTAAAGCGTTAGGAAAGTAGAGCAACGGGGCCATCATGACATACGAAAGTATGCGTCACTTCTGTACCCGAATAGGGATCCCCACATAACGTGATCACCGACCATAACTGCGACCCTAATCTAAAAAACTGTGTCAACTTATTCCCACCCAACCCTGTGTCTTTACTTGTCATGCTCATTTGCCGAATTCGGCGTTTATACCTGTCTGACGGTGATAGGATCCAGGTACGACACAAACTTTCAATGTCATAGATGCATCCAATGATGCTTGAAGGGTAAAGCAGTGTAATGAGGGAAGGAAACCGAGACATGAATTCAGGGCTCCCAATCATCGTCTACATCTCTTCTCTTCCCTAGGAACGGCTTCATACGACTCATTCAGTAACACAATATTCAATTTTTACTGCCAATACCAAGGGTTAGCTGAGGCGGAAATGTTAGTCAGACGGCTAAAGCGATAGAAAAGTAGTGCAACGGGGCCATCATGACATACGAAAGTATGTGTCACTTCTGTACCCGAATGGGGATCCCCACATAACGTGATCACCGACCATAACAGCGACCCTAATCTAAAAGACTGTGTCAACTTATTCCCACCGAACCCTGTGTCTTTACTTGTCATGCTTATTTGCCGAATTCGGCGTTTATACCTGTCTGACGGTGATAGGATCCAGGTACGACACAAACTTTCAATGTCATAGATGCATCCAATGTTGCTTGAAGGGTAAAGCTGTGTAATAAAGGCAGGAAACAAAGACATGAATTCAGGGCTCCCAATCATCGACTACATCTCTTCTCTTCCCTAGGATCGGCTTCATACGACTCATTCAATAACACAATATTCAATTTTTACTGCCAATAATGAGGGGGCTGAGGCGGAAATGTTAATCAGACGGCTAAAGCGATAGGAAAGCAGTGCAACGGTGCCATCATGACATACGAAAGTATGTGTCACATCTGTACCCGAATAGGGATCCCCACATAACGTGATCACCGACCATAACAGCGACCCTAATCTAAAAGACTGTGTCAACTTATTCCCACCCAACCCTGTGCCTTTACTTGTCATGCTTATTTGCCGAATTCGGCGTTTATTCCTGTCTGACGGTGATAGGATCCAGGTACGACACAAACTTTCAATGTCATAGTTGCATCCAATGTTGCATGAAGGGTAAAGCAGTGTAATGAGGGAAGGAAACAAAGACATGAATTCAGGGCTCCCAATCATCGTCTACATCTCTTCTCTTCCCTAGGAACGGCTTCATACGACTCATTCAATAACACAATATTCAATTTTTACTGCCATTAATGAGGGGGGGCTGAGGCGGAAATGTTAGTCAGAAGGCTAAAGCGATAGGAAAGTAGTGCAACGGGGCCATCATGACATACGAAAGTATGTGTCACTTCTGTACCCGAATAGGGATCCCCACATAACGTGATCACCGACCATAACAGCGACCCTAATCTAAAAAACTGTGTCAAGTTATTCCCACCTAACCCTGTGTCTTTACTTGTCATGCTTATTTGCCGAATTTGGCGTTTATACCTGTCTGACGGTGATAGGATCCAGGTACGACACAAACATTCAATGTCATAGATGCATCCAATGTTGCTTGAAGGGTAAAGCTGTGTAATGAAGGCAGGAAACAAAGACATGAATTCAGTGCTCCCAATCATCGACTACATCTCTTCTCTTCCCTAGGAACAGCTTCATACCACACATTCAATGACACAATATTCAATTTTTACTGCCAATAATGAGAGGGGCAGAGGCGGAAATGATAGTCAGAAGGCAAAAGCGTTAGGAAAGTAGTGCAACGGGGCCATCTTGACGTACGAAAGTATGTGTCACTTCTGTACCCGAATAGGGATCCCCACATAACGTGATCACCGACCATAACAGCGACCCTAATCTAAAAAACTGTGTCAAGTTAATCCCACCCAACCCTGTGTCTTTACTTGTCATGCTTATTTGCCGAAATCGGCGTTTATACCTGTCTGACGGTGATAGGATCCAGGTACGACACAAACATTCAATGTCATAGATTCATCCAATGTAGCTTGAAGGGTAAAGCTGTGTATTGAAGGCAGTAGACAAAGACATGAATTCAGTGCTCCCAATCATCGACTACATCTCTTCTCTTCCCTAGGAGCAGCTTCATACCACACATTCAATAACACAATATTCAATTTTTACTGCCAATAATGAGAGGGGCTGAGGCGGAAATGTTAGTCAGAAGGCTAAAGCGTTAGGAAAGTAGTGCAACGGGGCCATCATGACATACGAAAGTATGTGTCACTTCTCTACCCGAATAGGGATCCCCACATATCGTGATCACCGACCATAACAGCGACCCTAATCTAAAAGATTGTGTCAACTTATTCCCACCCAACCCTGTGTGTTTACTTGTTATGCTTATTTGCCGAATTCGGCGTTTATACTTGTCTGACGGTGATAGGATACAGGTACGACACAAACTTTCAATGTCATAGAAGCATCCAATGTAGCTTGAAGGGTAAAGCTGTGTAATAAGGGCAGGAAACAAAGACATGAATTCAGGGCTCCCAATCATCGACTACATCTCTTCTCTTCCCTAGGAATGGCTTCATACGACTCATTCAGTAACACAATATTCAATTTTTACTGCCATTAATGAGGGGGGCTGAGGCGGAAATGTTAGTCAGAAGGCTAAAGCGATAGGAAAGTAGTGCAACGGGGCCATCATGACATACGAAAGTATGTGTCACTTCTGTACCCGAATAGGGATCCCCACATAACTTGATCACCGACCATAACAGCGACCCTAATCTTAAAAACTGTGTCAAGTTATTCCCACCTAACCCTGTGTCTTTACTTGTCATGCTTATTTGCCGAATTCGGCGTTTATACCTGTCTGACGGTGATAGGATCCAGGTACGACACAAACATTCAATGTCATAGATCCATCCAATGTAGCTTGAAGGATAAAGCTGTGTAATGAAGGCAGGAAACAAAGACATGAAATCAGTGCTCCCAATCATCGACTACATCTCTTCTCTTCCCTAGGAGCAGCTTCATACCACACATTCAATAACACAATATTCAATTTTTACTGCCAATAATGAGAGGGGCTGAGGCGGAAATGTTAGTCAGAAGGCTAAAGCGTTAGGAAAGTAGTGCAACGGGGCCATCATGACATACGAAATTGTGTGTCACTTCTGTACCCGAATAGGGATCCCCACATAACGTGATCACCGACCATAACAGCGACCCTAATCTAAAAAACTGTGTCAAGTTATTCCCACCCAACCCTGTGTCTTTACTTGATATGCTCATTTGCCGACTTCGGCGTTTATACCAGTCTGACAGTGATAGGATCCAGGTACGACACAAACTTTCAATGTCATAGATGCATCCAATGTTGCTTGAAGGGTAAAGCTGTGTAATGAAGGCAGGAAACAAAGACAAGAATTCAGGGCTCCCAATCATCGACTACATCTCTTCTCTTCCCTAGGAACAGCTTCATACCACACATTTAATAACACAATATTCAATTTTCATTGCCAATAATGAGAGGGGCTGAGGCGGAAATGTTAGTCAGAAGGCTAAAGCGTTAGGAAAGTAGTGCAACGGGGCCATCATGACATACGAAAGTATGTGTCACTTCTGTACCCGAATAGGGATCCCCACATAACGTGATCACCGAGCATAACAGCGACCCTAATCTAAAAGACTGTGTCAACTTATTCCCACCCAACCCTGTGTCTTTACTTGTCATGCTTATTTGGCGAATTCGGCGTTTATTCCTGTCTGACGGTGATAGGATCCAGGTACGACACAAACTTTCAATGTCATAGATGCATCCAATGTTGCTTGAAGGGTAAAGCAGTGTAATGAGGGAAGGAAACAAAGACATGAATTCAGGGCTCCCAATCATCGACTACAACTCTTCTCTTCCCTAGGAACAGCTTCATACCACACATTCAATAACACAATATTCAATTTTTACTGCCAATAATGAGAGGGGCAGAGGCGGAAATGTTAGTCAGAAGGCAAAAGCGTTAGGAAAGTAGTGCAACGGGGCCATCATGACATACGAAAGTATGTGTCACTTCTGTACCCGAATAGGGATCCCCACATAACGTGGTCACCGACCATAACAGCGACCCTAATCTAAAAAACTGTGTCAACTTAATCCCACCCAACCCTGTGTCTTTACTTGTCATGCTTATTTGCCGAATTCGGCGTTTATACCTGTCTGACGGTGATAGGATCCAGGTACGACACAAACATTCAATGTCATAGATGCATCCAATGTAGCTTGAAGGGTAAAGCTGTGTAATGAAGGCAGGAAACAAAGACATGAATTCAGTGCTCCCAATCATCGACTACATCTCTTCTCTTCCCTAGGAGCAGCTTCATACCACACATTCAATAACACAATATTCAATTTTTACTGCCAATAATGAGAGGGGTGAGGCGGAAATGTTAGTCAGAAGGCTAAAGCGTTAGGAAAGTAGTGCAACGGGGCCATCATGACATACGAAAGTATGTGTCACTTCTGTACCCAAATAGCGATCCCAACATAACGTGATCACCGACCATAACAGCGACCCTAATCTAAAACACTGTGTCAAGTTATTCCCACCTAATCCAGTGTCTTTACTTGTCATGCTTATTTGCCGAATTCGGCGTTTATACCTGTCTGACGGTGATAGGATCCAGGTACGACACAAACATTCAATGTCATAGATGCGTGCAATGTTGCTTGAAGGGTAAAGCTGTGTAATAAAGGCAGGAAACAAAGACATGAATTCAGTGCTCTCAATCATCGACTACATCTCTTCTCTTCCCTAGGAACAGCTTCATTCCACACATTCAATAACACAATATTCAATTTTTACTGCCAATATTGAGGGGGCTGAGGCGGAAATGTTAGTCAGAAGGCTAAAGCGTTAGGAAAGTAGTGCAAAGGGGCCATCATGACATACGAAAGTATGTGTCACTTCTGTACCCGAATAGGGATCCCCACATAACGTGATCACCGACCATAACAGCGACCCTAATCTAAAAAACTGTGTCAACTTATTCCCACCCAACCCTGTGTCTTTACTTGTCATGCTCATTTGCCGAATTCGGCGTTTATACCTGTCTGACAGTGATAGGATCCAGGTACGACACAAACTTTCAATGTCATAGATGCATCCAATGTTGCTTGAAGGGTAAAGCTGTGTAATGAAGGCAGGAAACAAAGACAAGAATGCCGGGCTCCCAATCATCGACTACATCTCTTCTCTTCCCTAGGAACAGCTTCATACCACACATTTAATAACACAATATCCAATTTTCATTGCCAATAATGAGAGGGGCTGAGGCGGAAATGTTAGTCAGAAGGCTAAAGCGTTAGGAAAGTAGTGCAACGGGGCCATCATGACATACGAAAGTATGTGTCACTTCTGTACCCGAATAGGGATCCCCACATAACGTGATCACCGAGCATAACAGCGACCCTAATCTAAAAGACTGCGTCAACTTATTCCCACCCAACCCTGTGTCTTTACTTGTCATGCTTATTTGCCGAATTCGGCGTTTATTCCTGTCTGACGGTGATAGGATCCAGGTACGACACAAACTTTCAATGTCATAGATGCATCCAATGTTGCTTGAAGGGTAAAGCAGTGTAATGAGGGAAGGAAACAAAGACATGAATTCAGGGCTCCCAATCATCGACTACATCTCTTCTCTTCCCTAGGAACAGCTTCATACCACACATTCAATAACACAATATTCAATTTTTACTGCCAATAATGAGAGGGGCAGAGGCGGAAATGTTAGTCAGAAGGCAAAAGCGTTAGGAAAGTAGTGCAACGGGGCCATGATGACATACGAAAGTATGTGTCACTTCTGTACCCGAATAGGGATCCCCACATAACGTGATCACCGACCATAACAGCGACCCTAATCTAAAAAACTGTGTCAAGTTAATCCCACCCAACCCTGTGTCTTTACTTGTCATGCTTATTTGCCGAATTCGGCGTTTATACCTGTCTGACGGTGATAGGATCCAGGTACGACACAAACATTCAATGTCATAGATGCATCCAATGTTGCTTGAAGGGTAAAGCTGTGTAATGAAGGCAGGAATCAAAGACATGAATTCAGTGCTCCCAATCATCGACTACATCTCATCTCTTCCCTAGCAGCAGCTTCATACCACACATTCAATAACACAATATTCAATTTTTACTGCCAATAATGAGAGGCGCTGAGGCGGAAATGTTAGTCAGAAGGCTAAAGCGTTAGGAAAGTAGTGCAACGGGGCCATCATGACATACGAAAGTATGTGTCACTTCTGTACCCGAATAGGAATCCCCACATAACGTGATCACCGACCATAACAGCGACCCTAATCTAAAAGACTGTGTCAACTTATTCCCACCCAACCCTGTGTCTTTACTTGTCATGCCTATTTGCCGAATTCAGCGTTTATACTTGTCTGACGGTGATAGGATCCAGGTACGACACAAACTTTCAATGTCATAGAAGCATCCAATGTTGCTTGAAGGGTAAAGCTGTGTAATAAAGGCAGGAAACAAAGACATGAATTCAGGGCTCCCAATCATCGACTACATCTCTTCTCTTCCCTAGGAACAGCTTCATACTACACATTTAATAACACAATATTCAATTTTCATTGCCAATAATGAGAGGGGCTGAGGCGGAAATGTTAGTCAGAAGGCTAAAGCGTTAGGAAAGTAGTGCAACGGGGCCATCATGACATACGAAAGTATGTGTCACTTCTGTACCCGAATAGGGATCCCCACATAACGTGATCACCGACCATAACAGCGACCCTAATCTAAAAGACAGTGTCAACTTATTCCCACCCAACCCTGTGTCTTTACTTGTCATGCTTATTTGCCGAATTCGGCGTTTACTCCTGTCTGGCGGTGATAGGATCCATTTACGACACAAACTTTCAATGTCATAGATGCATCCAATGTTGCTTGAAGGGTAAAGCAGTGTAATGAGGGAAGGAAACAAAGACATGAATTCAGGGCTCCCAATCATCGTCTACATCGCTTCTCTTCCCTAGGAACGGCTTCATACGACTCATTCAGTAACACAATATTCAATTTTTACTGCCAATACCAAGGGTTAGCTGAGGCGGAAATGTTAGTCAGACGGATAAAGCGATAGAAAAGTAGTGCAACGGGGCCATCATGACATACGAAAGTATGTGTCACTTCTGTACCCGAATGGGGATCCCCACATAACGTGATCACCGACCATAACAGCGACCCTAATCTAAAAGACTGTGTCAACTTATTCCCACCCAACCCTGTGTCTTTACTTGTCATGCTTATTTGCCGAATTCGGCGTTTATACCTGTATGACGGTGATAGGATCCAGGTACGACACAAACTTTCAATGTCATAGATGCATCCAATGTTGCTTGAAGGGTAAAGCTGGGCTATAAACGCAGGAAACAAAGACATGAATTCAGGGCTCCCAATCATCGACTACATCTCTTCCCTTCCCTAGGAACGGCTTCATACGATTCATACAATAACACAATATTCAATTTTTACTGCCAATAATGAGGGGGCTGAGGCGGAAATGTTAATCAGACGGCTAAAGCGATAGGAAAGCAGTGCAACGGTGCCATCATGACATACGAAAGTATGTGTTACTTCTGTACCCGAATAGGGATCCCCACATAACGTGATCACCGACCATAACAGCGACCCTAATCTAAAAGACTGTGTCAACTTATTCCCACCCAACCCTGTGTCTTAACTTCTCATGCTTATTTGCCGAATTCGGCGTTTATTCCTGTCTGACGGTGATAGGATCCAGGTACGACACATACTTTCAATGTCATAGATGCATCCAATGTTGCTTGAAGGGTAAAGCAGTGTAATGAAGGAAGGAAACAAAGACATGAATTCAGGGCTCCAAATCATCGACTACATCTCTTCTCTTCCCTAGGAACAGCTTCATACCACACATTCAATAACACAATATTCAATTTTTACTGCCAATAATGAGAGGGGCAGAGGCGGAAATGTTAGTCAGAAGGCACAAGCGTTAGGAAAGTAGTGCACATAACGTGATCACCGACCATAACAGCGACCCTAATGTAAAAAACTGTGTCAAGTTAATCCCACCCAACCCTGTGTCTTTACTTGTCATGCTTATTTGCCGAATTCGGCGTTTATACCTGTCTGACGGTGATAGGATCCAGGTACGACACAAACATTTAATGTCATAGATGCATCCAATGTAGCTTGAAGGGTAAAGCTGTGTAATGAAGGCAGGAAACAAAGACATGAATTCAGTGCTCCCAATCATCGACTACATCTCTTCTCTTCCCTAGGAGCAGCTTCATACGACTCATTCAATAACACAATATTCAATTTTTACTGCCAATAATGAGAGGGGCTGAGGCGGAAATGTTAGTCAGAAGGCTAAAGCGTTAGGAAAGTAGTGCAACGGGGCCATCATGACATACGAAAGTATGTGTCACTTCTGTACCCGAATAGGGATCACCACATAACGTGATCACAGACCATAACAGCGACCCTAATCTGAAAAACTGTGTCAAGTTATTCCCACCTAACCCTGTGTCTTTACTTGTCATGCTTATTTGCCGAATTCGGCGTTTATACCTGTCTGACGGTGATAGGATCCAGGTACGACACAAACATTCAATGTCATAGATGCATCCAATGTTGCTCGAAGGGTAAAGCTGTGTAATAAAGGCAGGAAACGAAGACATGAATTCAGTGCTCCCAATCATCGACTACATCTCTTCTCTTCCCTAGGAACAGCTTCATTCCACACATTCAATAACACAATATTCAATTTTTACTGCCAATAATGAGGGGGCTGAGGCGTAAATGTTAATCAGACGGCTAAAGTGATAGGAAAGCAGTGCAACGGTGCCATCATGACATGACGAAAGTATGTGTCACTTCTGTACCCGAATAGGGATCCCCACATAACGTGATCACCGACCATAACAGCGACCCTAATCTAAAAGACTGTGTCAACTTATTCCCACCCAACCCTGTGTCTTTACTTGTCATGCCTATTTGCCGAATTCGGCGTTTATACCTGTCTGACGGTGATAGGATCCAGGTACGACACAAACTTTCAATGTCATAGATGCATCCAATGTTGCTTGAAGGGTAAAGCTGGGTAATAAACGCAGGAAACAAAGACATGAATTCAGGGCTCCCAATCATCGACTACATCTCTTCTCTTCCCTAGGAACGGCTTCATACGAGTCATACAATAACACAATATTCAATTTTTACTGCCAATAATGAGGGGGCTGAGGCGGAAATGTTAATCAGACGGCTAAAGCGATAGGAAAGCAGTGCAACGGTGCCATCATGACATACGAAAGTATGTGTCACTTCTGTACCCGAATAGGGATCCCCACATAACGTGATCACCGAGCATAACAGCGACCCTAATCTAAAAGACTGTGTCACCTTATTCCCACCCAACCCTGTGTCTTTACTTGTCATGCCTATTTGCCGAATTCGGCGTTTATACCTGTCTGACGGTGATAGGATCCAGGTACGACACAAACTTTCAATGTCATAGATGCATCCAATGTTGCTTGAAGGGTAAAGCAGTGTAATGAGGGAAGGAAACAAAGACATGAATTCAGGGCTCCCAATCATCGTCTACATCGCTTCTCTTCCCTAGGAACGGCTTCATACGACTCATTCAGTAACACAATATTCAATTTTTATTGCCAATACCAAGGGTTAGCTGAGGCGGAAATGTTAGTCAGACGGATAAAGCGATAGAAAAGTAGTGCAACGGGGCCATCATGACATACGAAAGTATGTGTCACTTCTGTACCCGAATGGGGATCCCCACATAACGTGATCACCGACCATAACAGCGACCCTAATCTAAAAGACTGTGTCAACTTATTCCCACCCAACCCTGTGTCTTTACTTGTCATGCTTATTTGCCGAATTCGGCGTTTATACCTGTCTGACGGTGATAGGATCCAGGTACGACACAAACTTTCAATGTCATAGATGCATCCAATGTTGCTTGAAGGGTAAAGCAGTGTAATGAAGGAAGGAAACAAAGACATGAATTCAGGGCTCCAAATCATCGACTACATCTCTTCTCTTCCCTAGGAACAGCTTCATACCACACATTCAATAACACAATATTCAATTTTTACTGCCAATAATGAGAGGGGCAGAGGCGGAAATGTTAGTCAGAAGGCACAAGCGTTAGGAAAGTAGTGCACATAACGTGATCACCGACCATAACAGCGACCCTAATGTAAAAAACTGTGTCAAGTTAATCCCACCCAACCCTGTGTCTTTACTTGTCATGCTTATTTGCCGAATTCGGCGTTTATACCTGTCTGACGGTGATAGGATCCAGGTACGACACAAACATTTAATGTCATAGATGCATCCAATGTAGCTTGAAGGGTAAAGCTGTGTAATGAAGGCAGGAAACAAAGACATGAATTCAGTGCTCCCAATCATCGACTACATCTCTTCTCTTCCCTAGGAGCAGCTTCATACCATACATTCAATAACACAATATTCAATTTTTACTGCCAATAATGAGAGTGGCTGAGGCGGAAATGTTAGTCAGAAGGCTAAAGCGTTAGGAAAGTTGTGCAACGGGGCCATCATGACATACGAAAGTATGTGTCACTTCTGTACCCGAATAGGGATCACCACATAACGTGATCACAGACCATAACAGCGACCCTAATCTGAAAAACTGTGTCAAGTTATTCCCACCTAACCCTGTGTCTTTACTTGTCATGCTTATTTGCCGAATTCGGCGTTTATACCTGTCTGACGGTGATAGGATCCAGGTACGACACAAACATTCAATGTCATAGATGCATCCAATGTTGTTCGAAGGGTAAAGCTGTGTAATAAAGGCAGGAAACGAAGACATGAATTCAGTGCTCCCAATCATCGACTACATCTCTTCTCTTCCCTAGGAACAGCTTCATTCCACACATTCAATAACACAATATTCAATTTTTACTGCCAATAATGAGGGGGCTGAGGCGTAAATGTTAATCAGACGGCTAAAGTGATAGGAAAGCAGTGCAACGGTGCCATCATGACATGACGAAAGTATGTGTCACTTCTGTACCCGAATAGGGATCCCCACATAACGTGATCACCGACCATAACAGCGACCCTAATCTAAAAGACTGTGTCAACTTATTCCCACCCAACCCTGTGTCTTTACTTGTCATGCCTATTTGCCGAATTCGGCGTTTATACCTGTCTGACGGTGATAGGATCCAGGTACGACACAAACTTTCAATGTCATAGATGCATCCAGTGTTGCTTGAAGGGTAAAGCTGGGTAATAAACGCAGGAAACAAAGACATGAATTCAGGGCTCCCAATCATCGACTACATCTCTTCTCTTCCCTAGGAACGGCTTCATACGAGTCATACAATAACACAATATTCAATTTTTACTGCCAATAATGAGGGGGCTGAGGCGGAAATGTTAATCAGACGGCTAAAGCGATAGGAAAGCAGTGCAACGGTGCCATCATGACATACGAAAGTATGTGTCACTTCTGTACCCGAATAGGGATCCCCACATAACGTGATCACCGAGCATAACAGCGACCCTAATCTAAAAGACTGTGTCACCTTATTCCCACCCAACCCTGTGTCTTTACTTGTCATGCCTATTTGCCGAATTCGGCGTTTATACCTGTCTGACGGTGATAGGATCCAGGTACGACACAAACTTTCAATGTCATAGATGCATCCAATGTTGCTTGAAGGGTAAAGCTGTGTAATGAAGGCAGGAAACAAAGACATGAACTCAGGACTCCCAATCATCGACTACATCTCTTCTCTTCCCTAGGAACGGCTTCATACGACTCATTCAATAACACAATATTCAATTTTTACTGCCAATAATGAGGGGGGCTGAGGCGGAAATGTTAGTCAGAAGGCTAAAGCGATAGGAAAGTAGTGCAACGGGTCCATCATGACATACGAAAGTATGTGTCACTTCTGTACCCGAATAGGGATCCCCACATAACGTGATCACCGACCATAACAGCGACCCTAATCTAAAAGACTGTGTCAACTTATTCCCACCCAACCCTGTGTCTTTACTTGTCATGCTTATTTGCCGAATTCGGCGTTTATTCCTGTCTGACGGTGATAGGATCCAGGTACGACACAAACTTTCAATGTCATAGATGCATCCAATGTTGCTTGAAGGGTAAAGCAGTGTAATGAGGGAAGGAAACAAAGACATGAATTCAGGGCTCCCAATCATCGTCTACATCGCTTCTCTTCCCTAGGAACGGCTTCATACGACTCATTCAGTAACACAATATTCAATTTTTACTGCCAATACCAAGGGTTAGCTGAGGCGGAAATGTTAGTCAGACGGCTAAAGCGATAGAAAAGTAGTGCAACGGGGCCATCATGACATACGAAAGTATGTGTCACTTCTGTACCCGAATGGGGATCCCCACATAACGTGATCACCGACCATAACAGCGACCCTAATCTAAAAGACTGTGTCAACTTATTCCCACCCAACCCTGTGTCTTAACTTGTCATGCTTATTTGCCGAATTCGGCGTTTATTCCTGTCTGACGGTGATAGGATCCAGGTACGACACAAACTTTCAATGTCATAGATGCATCCAATGTTGCTTGAAGGGTAAAGCAGTGTAATGAAGGAAGGAAACAAAGACAATGAATTCAGGGCTCCCAATCATCGACTACATCTCTTCTCTTCCCTAGGAACAGCTTCATACCACACATCAATTACACAATATTCAATTTTTACTGCCAATAATGAGAGGGGCAGAGGCGGAAATGTAGTCAGAAGGCAAAAGCGTTAGGAAAGTAGTGCAACGGGGCCATCATGACATACGAAAGTATGTGTCACTTCTGTACCCGAATAGGGATCCCCACATAACGTGATCACCGACCCATAACAGCGAGCCCTAATCTAAAAAAACTGTGTCAAGTTATTCCCACCCAACCCTGTGTCTTTACTTGTCATGCTTATTTGCCGAATTCGGCGTTTATACCTGTCTGACGGTGATAGGATCCAGGTACGACACAAACATTCAATGTCATAGATGCATCCAATGTAGCTTGAAGGGTAAAGCTGTGTAATGAAGGCAGGAAACAAAGACATGAATTCAGTGCTCCCAATCATCGACTACATCTCTTCTCTTCCCTAGGAGCAGCTTCATACCATACATTCAATAACACAATATTCAATTTTTACTGCCAATAATGAGGGGGCTGAGGCGGAAATGTTAATCAGACCGGCTAACGCGATAGGAAAGCAGTGCAACGGTGCCATCATGACATACGAAAGTATGTGTCACTTCAGTACCCGAATAGGGATCCCCCACATAACGTGATCACCGACCATAACAGCGACCCTAATCTAAAAGACTGTGTCAACTTATTCCCCACCCAACCCTGTGTCTTTACTTGTCATGCCTATTTGCCGAATTCGGCGTTTCTACTTGTCTGATGGTGATAGGATCCAGATACGACACAAACTTTCAATGTCATAGAAGCATCCAATGTTGCTTGAAGGGTAAAGCTGTGTAATGAAGGCAGGAAACAAAGACATGAATCAGGGCTCCCAATCATCGACTACATCTCTTCTCTTCCCTAGGAACGGCTTCATACTACTCATTCAGTAACACAATATTCAATTTTTACTGCGAATACCAAGGGTTAGCTGAGGCGGAAATGTTAGTCAGACGGCTAAAGCGATAGAAAAGTAGTGCAACGGGGCCTCATGACATACGAAAGTATGTGTCACTTCTGTACCCGAATTGGGATCCCCACATAACGTCATCACCGACCATAACAGCGACCCTATCTAAAAGACTGTGTCAACTTATTCCCACCCAACCCTGTGTCTTTACTTGTCATGCCTATTTGCCGAATTCGGCGTTTATACCTGTCTGACGGTGATAGGATCCAGGTACGACACAAACTTTCAATGTCTTAGATGCATCCAATGTTGCTTGAAGGGTAAAGCTGTGTAATGAAGGCAGGAAACAAAGACATGAACTCAGGACTTCCCAATCATCGACTACATCTCTTCTTTTCCTTAGGGAACGGCTTCATACGACTCATTCAATAACACAATATTCAATTTTTACTGCCAATAATGAGGGGCTGAGGCGAAATGTTAGTCAGAAGGCCTAAAGCGATAGGAAAGTAGTGCAACGGGGCCATCATGACATACGAAAGATGTGTCACTTCTGTACCCGAATAGGGATCCCCACATAACGTGATCACCGACCGTAACAGCGACCCTAATCTAAAAGACTGTGTCAACTTATTCCCACCCAACCCTGTGTCTTTACTTGTCATGCTTATTGCCGAATTCGGCGTTTATTCCTGTCTGACCGGTGATAGGATCCAGGTACGACACAAACTTTCAATGTCATAGATGCATCCAATGTTGCTTGAAGGGTAAAGCAGTGTAATGAGGGAAGGAAACAAAGACATGAATTCAGGGCTCCCAATCATCGTCTACATCGCTTCTCTCCCTAGGAACGGCTTCATACGACTCATTCAGTAACACAATATTCAATTTTTACTGCCAATACCAAGGGTTAGCTGAGGCGGAAATGTTAGTCAGACGGCTAAAGCGATAGAAAAGTAGTGCAACGGGGCCATCATGACATACGAAAGTATGTGTCACTTCTGTACCCGAATGGGGATCCCCACATAACGTGATCACCGACCATAACAGCGACCCTAATCTAAAAGACTGTGTCAACTTATTCCACCCAACCCTGTGTCTTTACTTGTCATGCTTATTTGCCGAATTCGGCGTTTATACCTGTCTGACGGTGATAGGATCCCAGGTACGACAACAAACTTTCAATGTCATAGATGCATCCAATGTTGCTTGAAGGGTAAAGCTGTGTAATAAACGCAAGGAAACAAAGACATGAATTCAGGGCTCCCAATCATCGACTACATCTCTTCTCTTCCCTAGGAACGGCTTCATACGACTCATACAATAACACAATATTCCAATTTTTACTGCCAATAATGAGAGTGGCTGAGGCGGAAATGTTAGTCAGAAGGCTAAAGCGATAGGAAAGCGGTGCAACGGTGCCATCATACATACGAAAGTATGTGTCACTTCTGTACCCGAATAGGGATCCCCACATAACGTCATCCACCGAACATAACAGCTACCCTAATCTAAAAGACTGTGTCAACTTATCCACCCAACCCTGTGTCTTTACTTGTCATGCCTATTTGCCGAATTCGGCGTTTATACTTGTCTGACGGTGATAGGATCCAGGTACGACACAAACTTTCAATGTCATAGAAGCATCCAATGTTGCTTGAAGGGTAAAGCTGTGTAATAAAGGTAGGAAACAAAGACATGAATTCAGGGCTCCCAATCATCGACTACATCTCTTCTCTTCCCTAGGAACGGCTTCATACGACTCATACAATAACACAATATTCAATTTTTACTGCCAATAATGAGGGGGCTGAGGCGTAAATGTTAATCAGACGGCTAAAGCGATAGGAAAGCGGTGCAACGGTGCCATCATAACATACGAAAGTATGTGTCACTCCTGTACCCGAATAGGGATACCCACATAACGTCATCACCGTACATAACAGCGACCCTAATCTAAAAGACTGTGTCAACTTATTCCCACCCAACCCTGTGTCTTTACTTGTCATGCCTATTTGCCGAATTCGGCGTTTATACTTGTCTGACGGTGATAGGATCCAGGTACGACACAAACTTTCAATGTCATAGAAGCATCCAATGTTGCTTGAAGGGTAAAGCTGTGAAATAAAGGTAGGAAACAAAGACATGAATTCAGTGCTCCCAATCATCGACTACATCTCTTCTCTTCCCTATAAACAGCTTCATACCACACATTCAATAACACAATATTCAATTTTTACTGCCAATAATGAGAGGGGCTGAGGCGGAAATGTTAGTCAGAAGGCTAAAGCGTTAGGAAAGTAGTGCAACGGGGCCTTCATGACATACGAAAGTATGCGTCACTTCTGTACCCGAATAGGGATCCCCACATAACGTGATCACCGACCATAACAGCGACCCTAATCTAAAAGACTGTGTCAACTTATTCCCACCCAACCCTGTGTCTTTACTTGTCATGCCTATTTGCCGAATTCGGCGTTTATACCTGTCTGACGGTGATAGGATCCAGGTACGACACAAACTTTCAATGTCATAGAAGCATCCAATGGTGCGTGAAGGGTAAAGCTGTGTAATAAAGGAAGGAAACAAAGACATGAATTCAGGGCCCCCAATCATCGACTACATCTCTTCTCTTCCCTAGGAACGGCTTCATACGACTCATTCAGTAACACAATATTCGATTTTTACTGCGAATACCAAGGGTAGTTCAGGCGGAAATGTTAGTCAGACGGCCAAAGCGATAGAAAAGTAGTGCAACGGGGCCTTCATGACATACGAAAGTATGTGTCACTTCTGTACCCGAATAGGTATCCCCACATAACGTCATCACCGAACATAACAGCGACCCTAATCTAAAAGACTGTGTCAACTTATTCCCACCCAACCCTGTGTCTTTACTTGTCATGCCTATTTGCCGAATTCGGCGTTTATACTTGTCTGACGGTGATAGGATCCAGGTAGGACACAAACTTTCAATGTCATAGAAGCATCCAATGTTGCTTGAAGGGTAAAGCTGTGTAATAAAGGTAGGAAACAAAGACATGAATTCAGGGCTCCCAATCATCGACTACATCTCTTCTCTTCCCTAGGAACGGCTTCATACGACTCATACAATAACACAATATTCAATTTTTACTGCCAATAATGAGGGGGCTGAGGCGTAAATGTTAATCAGACGGCTAAAGCGATAGGAAAGCAGTGCAACGGTGCCATCGTAACATACGAAAGTATGTGTGACTTCTGTACCCGAATAGGGATCCCCACATAAACATCACCGAACATAACAGCTACCCTAATCTAAAAGACTGTGTCAACTTATTCCCACCCAACCCTGTGTCTTTACTTGTCATGCCTATTGGCCGAATTCGGCGTTTATACTTGTCTGACGGTGATAGGATCCAGGTACGACACAAACTTTCAATGTCACAGATGCATCCAATGTTGCTTGAAGGGTAAAGCTGTGTAATGAAGGCAGGAAACAAAGACATGAATTCAGTGCTCCCAATCATCGACTACATCTCATCTCATGCCTAGGAGCAGCTTCATACCACACATTCAATAACACAATATTCAATTTTTACTGCCAATAATGAGAGGGGCTGAGGCGGAAATGTTAGTCAGAAGGCTAAAGCGTTAGGAAAGTAGAGCAACGGGGCCATCATGACATACGAAAGTATGTGTCACTTCTGTACCCGAATAGGGATCCCCACATAACGTGATCACCGACCATAACTGCGACCCTAATCTAAAAAACTGTGTCAACTTATTCCCACCCAACCCTGTGTCTTTACTTGTCATGCTCATTTGCCGAATTCGGCGTTTATACCTGTCTGACGGTGATAGGATCCAGGTACGACACAAACTTTCAATGTCATAGATGCATCCAATGTTGCTTGAAGGGTAAAGCAGTGTAATGAGGGAAGGAAACCGAGACATGAATTCAGGGCTCCCAATCATCGTCTACATCTCTTCTCTTCCCTAGGAACGGCTTCATACGACTCATTCAGTAACACAATATTCAATTTTTACTGCCAATACCAAGGGTTAGCTGAGGCGGAAATGTTAGTCAGACGGCTAAAGCGATAGAAAAGTAGTGCAACGGGGCCATCATGACATACGAAAGGATGTGTCACTTCTGTACCCGAATGGGGATCCCCACATAACGTGATCACCGACCATAACAGCGACCCTAATCTAAAAGACTGTGTCAACTTATTCCCACCCAACCCTGTGTCTTTACTTGTCACGCTTATTTGCCGAATTCGGCGTTTATACCTGTCTGACGGTGATAGGATCCAGGTACGACAGAAACTTTCAGTGTCATAGATGCATCCAATGTTGCTTGAAGGGTAAAGCTGTGTAATAAAGGCAGGAAACAAAGACATGAATTCAGGGCTCCCAATCATCGACTACATCTCTTCTCTTCCCTAGGATCGGCTTCATACGACTCATTCAATAACACAATATTCAATTTTTACTGCCAATAATGAGGGGGCTGAGGCGGAAATGTTAATCAGACGGCTAAAGCGATAGGAAAGCAGTGCAACGGTGCCATCAAGACATACGAAAGTATGTGTCACTTCTGTACCCGAATAGGGATCCCCACATAACGTGATCACCGACCCATAACAGCGACCCTAATCTAAAAGACTGTGTCAACTTATTCCCACCCAACCCTGTGCCTTTACTTGTTATGCTTATTTGCCGAATTCGGCGTTTATTCCTGTCTGACGGTGATAGGATCCAGGTACGACACAAACTTTCAATGTCATAGTTGCATCCAATGTTGCATGAAGGGTAAAGCAGTGTAATGAGGGAAGGAAACAAAGACATGAATTCAGGGCTCCCAATCATCGTCTACATCTCTTCTCTTCCCTAGGAACGGCTTCATACGACTCATTCAATAACACAATATTCAATTTTTACTGCCATTAATGAGGGGGGCTGAGGCGGAAATGTTAGTCAGAAGGCTAAAGCGATAGGAAAGTAGTGCAATGGGGCCATCATGACATACGAAAGTATGTGTCACTTCTGTACCCGAATAGGGATCCCCACATAACGTGATCACCGACCATAACAGCGACCCTAATCTAAAAAACTGTGTCAAGTTATTCCCACCTAACCCTGTGTCTTTACTTGTCATGCTTATTTGCCGAATTTGGCGTTTATACCTGTCTGACGGTGATAGGATCCAGGTACGACACGAATATTCAATGTCATAGATGCATCCAATGTTGCTTGAAGGGTAAAGCTGTGTAATGAAGGCAGGAAACAAAGACATGAATTCAGTGCTCCCAATCATCGACTACATCTCTTCTCTTCCCTAGGAACAGCTTCATACCACACATTCAATGACACAATATTCAATTTTTACTGCCAATAATGAGAGGGGCAGAGGCGGAAATGATAGTCAGAAGGCAAAAGCGTTAGGAAAGTAGTGCAACGGGGCCATCATGACATAGGAAAGTATGTGTCACTTCTGTACCCGAATAGGGATCCCCACATAACGTGATCACCGACCATAACAGCGACCCTAATCTAAAAAACTGTGTCAAGTTAATCCCACCCAACCCTGTGTCTTTACTTGTCATGCTTATTTGCCGAAATCGGCGTTTATACCTGTCTGACGGTGATAGGATCCAGGTACGACACAAACATTCAATGTCATAGATTCATCCAATGTAGCTTGAAGGGTAAAGCTGTGTATTGAAGGCAGTAGACAAAGACATGAATTCAGTGCTCCCAATCATCGACTACATCTCTTCTCTTCCCTAGGAGCAGCTTCATACCACACATTCAATAACACAATATTCAATTTTTACTGCCAATAATGAGAGGGGCTGAGGCGGAAATGTTAGTCAGAAGGCTAAAGCGTTAGGAAAGTAGTGCAACGGGGCCATCATGACATACGAAAGTATGTGTCACTTCTGTACCCGAATAGGGATCCCCACATAACGTGATCACCGACCATAACAGCGACCCTAATCTAAAAGATTGTGTCAACTTATTCCCACCCAACCCTGTGTGTTTACTTGTTATGCCTATTTGCCGAATTCGGCGTTTATACTTGTCTGACGGTGATAGGATCCAGGTACGACACAAACTTTCAATGTCATAGAAGCATCCAATGTAGCTTGAAGGGTAAAGCTGTGTAATAAGGGCAGGAAACAAAGACATGAATTCAGGGCTCCCAATCATCGACTACATCTCTTCTCTTCCCTAGGAATGGCTTCATACGACTCATTCAGTAACACAATATTCAATTTTTACTGCCATTAATGAGGGGGGCTGAGGCGGAAATGTTAGTCAGAAGGCTAAAGCGATAGGAAAGTAGTGCAACGGGGCCATCATGACATACGAAAGTATGTGTCACTTCTGTACCCGAATAGGGATCCCCACATAACGTGATCACCGACCATAACAGCGACCCTAATCTTAAAAACTGTGTCAAGTTATTCCACCTAACCCTGTGTCTTTACTTGTCATGCTTATTGGCCGATTTCGGCGTTTATACCTGTCTGACGGTGATAGGATCCAGGTACGACACAAACATTCAATGTCATAGATGCATCCAATGTAGCTTGAAGGATAAAGCTGTGTAATGAAGGCAGGAAACAAAGACATGAATTCAGTGCTCCCAATCATCGACTACATCTCTTCTCTTCCCTAGGAGCAGCTTCATACCACACATTCAATAACACAATATTCAATTTTTACTGCCAATAATGAGAGGGGCTGAGGCGGAAATGTTAGTCAGAAGGCTAAAGCGTTAGGAAAGTAGTGCAACGGGGCCATCATGACATACGAAATTGTGTGTCACTTCTGTACCCGAATAGGGATCCCTACATAACGTGATCACCGACCATAACAGCGACCCTAATCTAAAAAACTGTGTCAAGTTATTCCCACCCAACCCTGTGTCTTTACTTGATATGCTCATTTGCCGAATTCGGCGTTTATACCAGTCTGACAGTGATAGGATCCAGGTACGACACAAACTTTCAATGTCATAGATGCATCCAATGTTGCTTGAAGGGTAAAGCTGTGTAATGAAGGCAGGAAACAAAGACAAGAATTCAGGGCACCCAATCATCGACTACATCTCTTCTCTTCCCTAGGAACAGCTTCATACCACACATTCAATAACACAATATTCAATTTTTACTGCCAATATTGAGGGGGCTGAGGCGGAAATGTTAGTCAGAAGGCTAAAGCGTTAGGAAAGTAGTGCAACGGGGCCATCATGACATACGAAAGTATGTGTCACTTCTGTACCCGAATAGGGATCCCCACATAACGTGATCACCGACCATAACAGCGACCCTAATCTAAAAAACTGTGTCAACTTATTCCCACCCAACCCTGTGTCTTTACTTGTCATGCTCATTTGCCGAATTCGGCGTTTATACCTGTCTGACAGTGATAGGATCCAGGTACGACACAAACTTTCAATGTCATAGATGCATCCAATGTTGCTTGAAGGGTAAAGCTGTGTAATGAAGGCAGGAAACAAAGACAAGAATGCCGGGCTCCCAATCATCGACTACATCTCTTCTCTTCCCTAGGAACAGCTTCATACCACACATTTAATAACACAATATCCAATTTTCATTGCCAATAATGAGAGGGGCTGAGGCGGAAATGTTAGTCAGAAGGCTAAAGCGTTAGGAAAGTAGTGCAACGGGGCCATCATGACATACGAAAGTATGTGTCACTTCTGTACCCGAATAGGGATCCCCACATAACGTGATCACCGAGCATAACAGCGACCCTAATCTAAAAGACTGCGTCAACTTATTCCCACCCAACCCTGTGTCTTTACTTGTCATGCTTATTTGCCGAATTCGGCGTTTATTCCTGTCTGACGGTGATAGGATCCAGGTACGACACAAACTTTCAATGTCATAGATGCATCCAATGTTGCTTGAAGGGTAAAGCAGTGTAATGAGGGAAGGAAACAAAGACATGAATTCAGGGCTCCCAATCATCGACTACATCTCTTCTCTTCCCTAGGAACAGCTTCATACCACACATTCAATAACACAATATTCAATTTTTACTGCCAATAATGAGAGGGGCAGAGGCGGAAATGTTAGTCAGAAGGCAAAAGCGTTAGGAAAGTAGTGCAACGGGGCCATTATGACATACAAAAGTATGTGTCACTTCTGTACCCGAATAGGGATCCCCACATAACGTGATCACCGACCATAACAGCGACCCTAATCTAAAAAACTGTGTCAAGTTAATCCCACCCAACCCTGTGTCTTTACTTGTCATGCTTATTTGCCGAATTCGGCGTTTATACCTGTCTGACGGTGATAGGATCCAGGTACGACACAAACATTCAATGTCATAGATGCATCCAATGTTGCTTGAAGGGTAAAGCTGTGTAATGAAGGCAGGAATCAAAGACATGAATTCAGTGCTCCCAATCATCGACTACATCTCTTCTCTTCCCTAGCAGCAGCTTCATACCACACATTCAATAACACAATATTCAATTTTTACTGCCAATAATGAGAGGGGTGAGGCGGAAATGTTAGTCAGAAGGCTAAAGCGTTAGGAAAGTAGTGCAACGGGGCCATCATGACATACGAAAGTATGTGTCACTTCTGTACCCGAATAGGGATCCCCACATAACGTGATCACCGACCATAACAGCGACCCTAATCTAAAAGACTGTGTCAACTTATTCCCACCCAACCCTGTGTCTTTACTTGTCATGCCTATTTGCCGAATTCAGCGTTTATACTTGTCTGACGGTGATAGGATCCAGGTACGACACAAACTTTCAATGTCATAGAAGCATCCAATGTTGCTTGAAGGGTAAAGCTGTGTAATAAAGGCAGGAAACAAAGACATGAATTCAGGGCTCCCAATCATCGACTACATCTCTTCTCTTCCCCAGGAACAGCTTCATACTACACATTTAATAACACAATATTCAATTTTCATTGCCAATAATGAGAGGGGCTGAGGCGGAAATGTTAGTCAGAAGGCTAAAGCGTTAGGAAAGTAGTGCAACGGGGCCATCATGACATACGAAAGTATGTGTCACTTCTGTACCCGAATAGGGATCCCCACATAACGTGATCACCGACCATAACAGCGACCCTAATCTAAAAGACATTGTCAACTTATTCCCACCCAACCCTGTGTGTTTACTTGTCATGCTTATTTGCCGAATTCGGCGTTTATTCCTGTCTGGCGGTGATAGGATCCATTTACGACACAAACTTTCAATGTCATAGATGCATCCAATGTTGCTTGAAGGGTAAAGCAGTGTAATGAGGGAAGGAAACAAAGACATGAATTCAGGGCTCCCAATCATCGTCTACATCGCTTCTCTTCCCTAGGAACGGCTTCATACGACTCATTCAGTAACACAATATTCAATTTTTACTGCCAATACCAAGGGTTAGCTGAGGCGGAAATGTTAGTCAGACGGATAAAGCGATAGAAAAGTAGGGCAACGGGGCCATCATGACATACGAAAGTATGTGTCACTTCTGTACCCGAATGGGGATCCCCACATAACGTGATCACCGACCATAACAGCGACCCTAATCTAAAAGACTGTGTCAACTTATTCCCACCCAACCCTGTGTCTTTACTTGTCATGCTTATTTGCCGAATTCGGCGTTTATACCTGTCTGACGGTGATAGGATCCAGGTACGACACAAACTTTCAATGTCATAGATGCATCCAATGTTGCTTGAAGGGTAAAGCTGGGTAATAAACGCAGGAAACAAAGACATGAATTCAGGGCTCCCAATCATCGACTACATCTCTTCCCTTCCCTAGGAACGGCTTCATACGACTCATACAATAACACAATATTCAATTTTTACTGCCAATAATGAGGGGGCTGAGGCGGAAATGTTAATCAGACGGCTAAAGCGATAGGAAAGCAGTGCAACGGTGCCATCATGACATACAAAAGTATGTGTCACTTCTGTACCCGAATAGGGATCCCCACATAACGTGATCACCGACCATAACAGCGACCCTAATCTAAAAGACTGTGTCAACTTATTCCCACCCAACCCTGTGTCTTAACTTCTCATGCTTATTTGCCGAATTCGGCGTTTATTCCTGTCTGACGGTGATAGGATCCAGGTACGACACAAACTTTCAATGTCATAGATGCATCCAATGTTGCTTGAAGGGTAAAGCAGTGTAATGAAGGAAGGAAACAAAGACATGAATTCAGGGCTCCAAATCATCGGCTACATCTCTTCTCTTCCCTAGGAACAGTTTCATACCACACATTCAATTATACAATATTCAATTTTTACTGCCAATAATGAGAGGGGCAGAGGCGGAAATGTTAGTCAGAAGGCAAAAGCGTTAGGAAAGTATTGCAACGGGGCCATCATGACATACGAAAGTATGTGTCACTTCTGTACCCGAATAGGGATCCCCACATAACGTGATCACCGACCATAACAGCGACCCTAATCTAAAAAACTGTGTCAAGTTAATCCCACCCAACCCTGTGTCTTTACTTGTCATGCTTATTTGCCGAATTCGGCGTTTATACCTGTCTGACGGTGATAGGATCCAGGTACGACACAAACATTTAATGTCATAGATGCATCCAATGTAGCTTGAAGGGTAAAGCTGTGTAATGAAGGCAGGAAACAAAGACATGAATTCAGTGCTCCCAATCATCGACTACATCTCTTCTCTTCCCTAGGAGCAGCTTCATACCATACATTCAATAACACAATATTTAATTTTTACTGCCAATAATGAGAGGGGCTGAGGCGGAAATGTTAGTCAGAAGGCTAAAGCGTTAGGAAAGTAGTGCAACGGGGCCATCATGACATACGAAAGTATGTGTCACTTCTGTACCCGAATAGGGATCACCACATAACGTGATCACAGACCATAACAGCGACCCTAATCTAAAAAACTGTGTCAAGTTATTCCCACCTAACCCTGTTTCTTTACTTGTCATGCTTATTTGCCGAATTCGGCGTTTATACCTGTCTGACGGTGATAGGATCCAGGTACGACACAAACATTCAATGTCATAGATGCATCCAATGTTGCTTGAAGGGTAAAGCTGTGTAATAAAGGCAGGAAACAAAGACATGAATTCAGTGCTCCCAATCATCGACTACATCTCTTCTCTTCCCTAGGAACAGCTTCATTCCACACATTCAATAACACAATATTCAATTTTTACTGCCAATAATGAGGGGGCTGAGGCGGAAATGTTAATCAGACGGCTAAAGCGATAGGAAAGCAGTGCAACGGTGCCATCATGACATACGAAAGTATGTGTCACTTCTGTACCCGAATAGGGATCCCCACATAACGTGATCACCGACCATAACAGCGACCCTAATCTAAAAGACTGTGTCAACTTATTCCCACCCAACCCTGTGTCTTTACTTGTCATGCCTATTTGCCGAATTCGGCGTTTATACCTGTCTGACGGTGATAGGATCCAGGTACGACACAAACTTTCAATGTCATAGATGCATCCAATGTTGCTTGAAGGGTAAAGCTGGGTAATAAACGCAGGAAACAAAGACATGAATTCAGGGCTCCCAATCATCGACTACATCTCTTCTCTTCCCTAGGAACGGCTTCATTAGAGTAATACAATAACACAATATTCAATTTTTACTGCCAATAATGAGGGGGCTGAGGCGGAAATGTTAATCAGACGGCTAAAGCGATAGGAAAGCAGTGCAACGGTGCCATCATGACATACGAAAGTATGTGTCACTTCTGTACCCGAATAGGGATCCCCACATAACGTGATCACCGACCATAACAGCGACCCTAATCTAAAAGACTGTGTCAACTTATTCCCACCCAACCCTGTGTCTTTACTTGTCATGCTTATTTGCCGAATTCGGCGTTTATTCCTGTCTGACGGTGATAGGATCCAGGTACGACACAAACTTTCAATGTCATAGATGCATCCAATGTTGCTTGAAGGGTAAAGCAGTGTAATGAGGGAAGGAAACAAAGACATGAATTCAGGGCTCCCAATCATCGTCTACATCGCTTCTCTTCCCTAGGAACGGCTTCATACGACTCATTCAGTAACACAATATTCAATTTTTACTGCCAATACCAAGGGTTAGCTGAGGCGGAAATGTTAGTCAGACGGCTAAAGCGATAGAAAAGTAGTGCAACGGGGCCATCATGACATACGAAAGTATGTGTCACTTCTGTACCCGAATGGGGATCCCCACATAACGTGATCACCGACCATAACAGCGACCCTAATCTAAAGGACTGTGTCAACTTATTCCCACCCAACCCTGTGTCTTAACTTGTCATGCTTATTTGCCGAATTCGGCGTTTATTCCTGTCTGACGGTGATAGGATCCAGGTACGACACAAACTTTCAATGTCATAGATGCATCCAACGTTGCTTGAAGGGTAAAGCAGTGTAATGAAGGAAGGAAACAAAGACATGAATTCAGGGCTCCCAATCATCGACTACATCTCTTCTCTTCCCTAGGAACAGCTTCATACCACACATTCAATTACACAATATTCAATTTTTACTGCCAATAATGAGAGGGGCAGAGGCGGAAATGTTAGTCAGAAGGCAAAAGCGTTAGGAAAGTAGTGCAACGGGGCCATCATGACATACGAAAGTATGTGTCACTTCTGTACCCGAATAGGGATCCCCACATAACGTGATCACCGACCATAACAGCGACCCTAATCTAAAAAACTGTGTCAAGTTATTCCCACCCAACCCTGTGTCTTTACTTGTCATGCTTATTTGCCGAATTCGGCGTTTATACCTGTCTGACGGTGATAGGATCCAGGTACGACACAAACATTCAATGTCATAGATGCATCCAAAGTAGCTTGAAGGGTAAAGCTGTGTAATGAAGGCAGGAAACAAAGACATGAATTCAGTGCTCCCAATCATCGACTACATCTCTTCTCTTCCCTAGGAGCAGCTTCATACCATACATTCAATAACACAATATTCAATTTTTACTGCCAATAATGTGAGGGGCTGAGCCGGAAATGTTAGTCAGAAGGCTAAAGCGTTAGGAAAGTAGTGCAACGGGGCCATCATGACATACGAACGTATGTGTCACTTCTGTACCCGAATAGGAATCCCCACATAACGTGATCACCGCCCATAACAGCGACCCTAATCTAAAAAACTGTGTCAAGTTATTCCCACCTAACCCTGTGTCTTTACTTGTCATGCTTATTTGCCGAATTCGGCGTTTATACCTGTCTGACGGTGATAGGATCCAGGTACGACACAAACATTCAATGTCATAGATGCATCCAATATTGCTTGAAGGGTAAAGCTGTGTAATAAAGGCAGGAAACAAAGACATGAATTCAGTGCTCCCAATCATCGACTACATCTCTTCTCTTCCCTAGGAACAGCTTCATTCCACACATTCAATAACACAATATTCAATTTTTTGCCAATAATGAGGGGGCTGAGGCGGAAATGTTAATTAGACGGCTAACGCGATAGGAAAGCAGTGCAACGGTGCCATCATGACATACGAAAGTATGTGTCACTTGTGTACCCGAATAGGGATCCCCACATAACGTGATCACCGACCATAACAGCGACCCTAATCTAAAAGACTGTGTCAACTTATTCCCACCCAACCCTGTGTCTTTACTTGTCATGCCTATTTGCCGAATTCGGCGTTTATACTTGTCTGATGGTGATAGGATCCAGATACGACACAAACTTTCAATGTCATAGAAGCATCCAATGTTGCTTGAAGGGTAAAGCTGTGTAATAAAGGCAGGAAACAAAGACATGAATTCAGGGCTCCCAATCATCGACTACATCTCTTCTCTTCCCTAGGAACGGCTTCATACTACTCATTCAGTAACACAATATTCAATTTTTACTGCGAATACCAAGGGTTAGCTGAGGCGGAAATGTTAGTCAGACGGCTAAAGCGATAGAAAAGTAGTGCAACGGGGCCTTCATGACATACGAAAGTATGTGTCACTTCTGTACCCGAATTGGGATCCCCACATAACGTCATCACCGACCATAACAGCGACCCTAATCTAAAAGACTGTGTCAACTTATTCCCACCCAACCCTGTGTCTTTACTTGTCATGCCTATTTGCCGAATTCGGCGTTTATACCTGTCTGACGGTGATAGGATCCAGGTACGACACAAACTTTCAATGTCTTAGATGCATCCAATGTTGCTAGAAGGGTAAAGCTGTGTAATGAAGGCAGGAAACAAAGACATGAACTCAGGACTCCCAATCATCGACTACATCTCTTCTTTTCCTTAGGAACGGCTTCATACGACTCATTCAATAACACAATATTCAATTTTTACTGCCAATAATGAGGGGGGCTGAGGCGGAAATGTTAGTCAGAAGGCTAAAGCGATAGGAAAGTAGTGCAACGGGGCCATCATGACATACGAAAGTATGTGTCACTTCTGTACCCGAATAGGGATCCCCACATAACGTGATCACCGACCGTAACAGCGACCCTAATCTAAAAGACTGTGTCAACTTATTCCCACCCAACCCTGTGTCTTTACTTGTCATGCTTATTTGCCGAATTCGGCGTTTATTCCTGTCTGACGGTGATAGGATCCAGGTACGACACAAACTTTCAATGTCATAGATGCATCCAATGTTGCTTGAAGGGTAAAGCTGTGTAATAAAGGCAGGAAACAAAGACATGAATTCAGGGCTCCCAATCATCGACTACATCTCTTCTCTTCCCTAGGAACGGCTTCATACGACTCATTCAATAACACAATATTCAATTTTTACTGCCAATAATGAGGGGGGCTGAGGGGGAAATGTTAGTCAGAATACAAAAGCGTTAAAAAAGTAGTGCAACGGGGCCATCATGACATACGAAAGTATGTGTCACTTCTGTACCCGAATAATGATCCCCACATAACGTGATCACCGACCATAACAGCGACCCTAATCTAAAAGACTGTGTCAACTTATTCCCACCCAACCCTGTGTCTTTACTTGTCATGCTTATTTGCCGAATTCGGCGTTTATACTTGTCTGACGGTGATAGGATCCAGGTACGACACAAACTTTCAATGTCATAGATGCATCCAATGTTGCTTGAAGGGTAAAGCTGTGTACTAAAGGCAGGAAACAAAGACATGAATTCAGGGCTGCCAATCATCGACTACATCTCTTCTCTTCCCTAGGAATGGCTTCATACGACTCATTCAGTAACACAATATTCAATTTTTACTGCCAATACCAAGAGTTAGCTGAGGCGGAAATGTTAGTCAGACGGCTAAAGCGATAGAAAAGTAGTGCAACGGGGCCTTCATGACATACGAAAGTATGTGTCACTTCTGTACCCGAATAGGGATCCCCACATAACGTGATCGCCGACCATAACAGCGACCCTAATCTAAAAGACTGTGTCAACTTATTCCCACCCAACCCTGTGTCTTTACTTGTCATGCTTATTTGCCGAATTCGGCGTTTATACCTGTCTGACGGTGATAGGATCCAGGTACGACACAAACTTTCAATGTAATAGATGCATCCAATGTTGCTTGAAGGGTAAAGCTGTGTAATGAAGGCAGGAAACAACGACATGAATTCAGGACTATCAATCATAGACTACATCTCTTCTCTTCCCTAGGAACGGCTTCATACCACACATTCAATAACACAATATTCAATTTTTACTGCCAATAATGAGAGGGGCTGAGGCGGAAATGTTAGTCAGAAGGCAAAAGCGTTAGGAAAGTAGTGCAACGGGGCAATCATGACATACGAAAGTATGTGTCACTTCTGTACCCGAATAAGGATCCCCACATAACGTGATCACCGACCATAACAGCGACCCTAATCTAAAAGACTGTGTCAACATTCCCACCCAACCCTGTGTCTTTTCTTGTCATGCTTATTTGCCGAATTCGGCGTTTATACCTGTCTGACGGCGATAGGATCCAGGTACGACACTAACTTTCAATGTCATAGATGCATCCAATGTTGCTTGAAGGGTAAAGCTGTGTAATAAAGTCAGGAAACAAAGACATGAATTCAGGGCTCCCAATCATCGACTACATCTCTTCTCTTCCCTAGGAACGGCTTCATACGACTCATTCAATAACACAATATTCTATTTCTACTGCCAATTATGAGAGCGGCTGAGGCGGAAATGTTAGTCAGAAGGCTAAAGCGATAGGAAAGTAGTGCAACGGGGCCATCATGACATACGAAAGTATGTGTCACTTCTGTACCCGAATAGGGTTCTCACATAACGTAATCACCGACCATAACAGCGACCCTAATCTATAAAACTGTGTCAAGTTATTCCCACCCAACCCTGTGTCTTTACTTGTCATGCTTATTTGCCGAATTCGGCGTTTATACCTGTCTGACGGTGATAGGATCCAGGTACGACACAAACTTTCAATGTCATAGATGCATCCAATGTTGCTTGAACGGTAAAGCTGTGTAATAAAGGCAGCAAACAAAGACAGGAATTCAGGGCTCCCAATCATCGACTACATCTCTTATCTTCCCTAGGAACGGCTTCATACGGCTCATTCAATAACACAATATTCAATTTTTACTGCCAATAATGAGGGGGGCTGAGGCGGAAATGTTAATCAGAAGGCTAAAACGATAGGAAAGCAGTGCAACGGTGCCATCATGACATACGAAAGTATGTGTCACTTCTGTACCCAAATAGGGATCCCCACATAACGTGATCACCGACCATAACAGCGACCCTAATCTAAAAGACTGTGTCAACTTATTCCCACCCAACACTGTGTCTTTACTTGTCATGTTTATTTGCCGAATTCGGCGTTTATTCCTGTCTGACGGTGATAGGATCCAGGTACGACACAAACTTTCAATGTCATAGATGCATCCAACGTTGCTTGAAGGGTAAACCTGTGTAATAAAGGCAGGAAACAAAGACGTGAATTCAGGGCTCCCAATCATCGACTACATCTCTTCTCTTCCCTAGGAACGGCTTCATACGACTCATTCAGTAACACAATGTTCAATTTTTACTGCCAATACCAAGGGTTTTAGCTGAGGCGGAAATGTTAGTCAGACGGCTAAAGCGATAGAAAAGTAGTGCAACGGAGCCTTCATGACATACGAAAGTAAGTGTCACTTCTGTACCCGAATAGGGATGCCCACATAACGTGATCACCGACCATAACAGCGACCCTAATCTAAAAGACTGTGTCAACTTATTCCCACCCAACCCTGTGTCTTTACTTGTCATGCTTATTTGCCGAATTCGGCGTTTATACTTGTCTGACGGTGATAGGATCCTGGTACGACACAAACTTTCAATGTCATAGATGCATCCAATGTTGCTTGAAGGGTAAAGCTGTGTAATAAAGGCATCAAACAAAGTCATGAATTCAGGGCTCCCAATCATCGACTACATCTCTTCTCTTCCCTAGGAACGGCTTCATACGATTCATTCAGTAACACAATATTCAATTTTTACTGCCAATACCAAGGGTTAGCTGAGGCGGAAATGTTAGTCAGACGGCTAAAGCGATAGAAAAGTAGTGCAACGGGGCCCTCATGACATACTAAAGTATGTGTCACTTCTGTACCCGAATAGGGATCCCCACATAACGTGATCACCGACCATAACAGCGACCCTAATCTAAATGACTGTGTCAACTTATTGCCACCCAAATCTGTGTTTTTACTTGTCATGCTTATTTGCCGAATTCAGCGTTTATACCTGTCTGACGGTGATAGGATCCAGGTACGACACAAACTTTCAATGTCATAGATGCATCCAATGTTGCTTGAAGGGTAAAGCTGTGTAATGAAGGCAGGAAACAAAGACATGAATTCAGCACTCCCAATCATCGACTACATCTATTCTCTTCCCTAGGAACGGCTTCATACGACTCATTCAATAACACAATATTCAATTTTTACTGCCAATAATGAGGGGGGCTGAGGCGGAAATGTTAGTCAGAAGGCAAAGCGTTAGTAAAGTAGTGCAACGGGGCCATCATGACATACGAAAGAATGTGTCACTTCTGTACCCGAATGGGGATCCCCACATAACGTCATCACCGACCATAACAGCGACCCTAATCTAAAAGACTGTGTCAACTTATTCCCACCCAACCGTGTGTCTTTACTTGTCATGCTTATTTGCCGAATTCGGCGTTTATACGTGTCTGACGGTGATAGGATCCAGGTACGACACAAACTTTCAATGTCATAGATGCATCCAATGTTGCTTGAAGGGTAAAGCTGTGTAATAAAGGCAGGAAACAAAGACATGAATTCAGGGCTCCCAATCATCGACTACATCTCCTCTCTCCCCTAGGAACGGCTTCATACGACTCATTCAATAACACAATATTCAATTTTTACTGCCAATAATGAGGGGGGCTGACGAGGAAATGTTAGTCAGAAGGCTAAAGCGATAGGAAAGTAGTGCAACGGGGCCATCATGACATACGAAAGTATGTGTCACTTCTGTACCCGAATACGGATCCCCACATAACGTGATCACCGACCATAACAGCGACCCTAATCAAAAAAACTGTGTCAAGTTATTCCCACCCAACCCTGTGTCATTACTTGTCATGCTTTTTTGCCGAATTCGGCGTTTATACCTGTCTGACGGTGATAGGATCCAGGTACGACACAAACTTTCAATGTCATAGATGCATCCAATGTTGCTTGAAGGGTAAAGCTGTGTAAAAAAAGGCAGGAAACAAACACATGAATTCAGTGCTCCCATTCATCGACTACATCACTTCTCTTCCCTAGGAACAGCTTCATTCCACACATTCAATAACACAATATTCAATTTTTACTGCCAATAATGAGAGGGGCTGAGGCGGAAATGTTCGTCAGAACGCTAAAGCGTTAGGAAAGTAGTGCAACGGGGCCATCATGACATACGAAAGTATGTGTCACTTCTGTACCCGAATAGGGATCCCCACATAACGTGATCACCGACCATAACAGCGACCCTAATCTAAAAAACTGTGTCAACTTATTCCCACCTAACCCTGTGTCTTTACTTGTCATGCTTATTTGCCGAATTCGGCGTTTATACCTGTCTGACGGTGATAGGATCCAGGTACGACACAAACTTTCAATGTCATAGATGCATTCAATGTTGCTTGAAGGGTAAAGCTGTGTAAAAAAAGGCAGGAAACAAAGACATGAATTCAGGGCTCCCAATCATCGACTACATCTGTTCTCTTCCCTAGGAACGGCTTCATACGACTCATTCAGTAACACAATATTCAACTTTTTCTGCCACTACCATGGGTTAGCTGTGGCGGAAATGTTAGTCAGGCGACTAAAGCAATAGAAAAGTAGTGCAACGGGGACTTCATGACATACGAAAGTATGTGTCACTTCCGTACCCGAATAGGGATCCTCACATAACGTGATCACCGACCATAACAGCGACCCTACTCTAAAAGACTGTGTCAACTTATTCCCACCCAACCCTGTGTTTGTACTTGTCACGCTTATTTGCCGAATTCGGCGTTTACACCTGTCTGACGGTGATAGGATCCAGGTACGACACAAACTTTCAATGTCATAGATGCATCCAATGTAGGTTGAAGGGGAAAGCTGTGTAATGAAGGCAGGAAACAAAGACATGAATTCAGGACTCCCAATCATCGACTACATCTCATCTCTTCCCTAGGAACGGCATCATACGACTCATTCAATAACACAATATTCAATTTTTACTGCCAATAATGAGGGGGGCTGAGGCGGAAATGTTAGTCAGAAGGCTAAAGCGATAGGAAAGTAGTGCAACGGGGCCATCATGACATACGAAAGTATGTGTCACTTCTGTACCCGAATAGGGATCCCCACATAACGTGATCACCGACCATAACAGCGACCCTAATCTAAAAGACTGTGTCAACTTATTCTCACCCAACCCTGTGTCTTTACTTGTCATGCTTATTTGCCGAATTTGGCGTTTATACCTGTCTGACGGTGATAGGATCCAGGTATGACACAAACCTTCAATTTCATAGATGCATCCAATGTTGCTTGAAGGGTCAAGCTGTGTAATGGAGGCAGGAAACAAAGACAAGAATTCACGGCTCCCAATCATCGACTACATCTCTTCTCTTCCCTAGGAACGGCTTCATACGACTCATTCAATAACACAATATTCAATTTTTACTACCAATAATGAGGGGGGCTTGGGCGGAAATGTTAGTCAGAAGGCAAAAGCGTTAGGAAAGTAGTGCAACGGGGCCATCATGACATACGAAAGCATGTGTCACTTCTGTACCCGAATGGGGATCCCCACATAACGTGATCACCGACCGTAACAGCGACCCTAATCTAAAAGACTGTGTCAACTTATTCCCACCCAACCCTGTGTCTTTACTTGTCATGTTTATTTGCCGAATTCGGCGTTTATACCTGTCTGACGGTGATAGGATCCAGGTACGACACAAACTTTCAATGTCATAGATGCATCCTATGTTGCTTGAAGGGTAAAGCTGTGTAATGAAGGCAGGAAACAAAGACATGAATTCAGGGCTCCCAATCATCGACTACATCTCTTCTCTTCCCTAGGAACGGCTTCATACGACTCATTCAATAACACAATATTCAATTTTTACTGCCAATAATGTGCGGGGCTGAGGCGGAAATGTTAGTCAGAAGGCTAAAGCGTTAGGAAAGTAGTGCAACGGGGCCATCATGACATACGAAAGTATGTGTCACTTCTGTACCCGAATGGGGATCCCCACATAATGTCATCACCGACCATAGCAGCGACCCTAATCTAAAAGACTGTGTCAACTTATTCCCACCCAACCCTGTGTCTTTACTTGTCATGATTATTTGCCGAATTCGGCGTTTATACCTGTCTGACGGTGATAGGATCCAGGTACGACACAAACTTTCAATGTCATAGATGCATCCAATGTTGCTTGAAGGGTAAAGCTGTGTAATAAAGGCAGGAAACAAAGACATGAATTCCGTGCTCCCAATCATCGACTACATCTCCTCTCTTCCCTAGGAACAGCTTCATACCACACATTCAATAACACAATATTCAATTTTTATTGCCAATAATGAGAGGGGCTGAGGCGGAAATGTTAGTCAGAAGGCTAAAGCGTTAGGATAGTAGTGCAACGGGGCCATCATGATGTACAAAAGTATGTATCACTTCTGTACCCGAATGGGGATCCCCACATAACGTGATCACCGACCATAACAGCGACCCTAATCTAAAAAACTGTGTCAAGTTAATCCCACCCAACCCTGTGTCTTTACTTGTCATGCTTATTTGCCGAATTCGGCGTTTATACCTGTCTGACGGTGATAGGATCCAGGTACGACGCAAACATTCAATGTCATAGATGCATCCAATGTTGCTTGAAGGGTAAAGCTGTCTAATGAAGGCAGGAGACAAAGACATGAATTCAGTGCTCCCAATCATCGACTACATCTCTTCTCTTCCCTTGCAACGGTTTCATACGACTCATTCAATAACACAATTTTCAATTTTTACTGCCAATAATGTGGGGGGCTGTGGCGGAAATGTTAGTCAGAAGGCTAAAGCGTTAGGAAAGTAGTGCAACGGGGCCATCATGACATACGAAAGTATGTGTCACTTCTGTACCCGAATGGGGATCCCCACATATCGTCATCACCGACAATAACAGCGACCCTAATCTAAAAGACTGTGTCAACTTATTCCCACCCAACCCTGTGTCTTTACTTGTCATGCTTATTTGCCGAATTCGGCGTTTATACCTGTCTGACGGTGATAGGATCCAGGTACGACACAAACTTTCAATGTCATAGATGCATCCAATGTTGCTTGAAGGGTAAAGCTGTGTAATAAAGGCAGGAAACAAAGACATGAATTCAGGGCTCCCAATCATCGACTACATCTCTTCTCTTCTCAAGGAACGGCTTCATACGACTCATTCAATAACACAATATTCAATTTTTACTGCCAATAATGAGGGGGGGCTGAGGCGGAAATGTTAGTCAGAAGGCTAAAGCGATAGAAAAGTAGTGCAACGGGGCCATCATGACATACGAAACTATGTGTCACTTCTGTACCCGAATAGGGATCCTCACATAACGAGATCACCGACCATCACAGTGACCCTAATCTTAAAGACTGTGTCAACTTATTCCCACCCAACCCTGTGTCTTTACTTTTCATGCTTATTTGCCGAAATCGGCGTTTCTACTTGTCTGACGGTGATGGGATCCAGGTACGACACAAACATTCAATGTCATAGATGCATCCAATGTTGCTTGAAGGGTAAAGCTGTGTAATGAAGGCAGGAAACAAAGACATGAATTCAGGGCTCCCAATCATCGACTACATCTTTTCTCTTCCCTAGGAACAGATTCATACCACACATTCAATAACACAATATTCAAATTTCACTGCCAATAATGAGAGGGGCTGAGGCGGAAATGTTAGTCAGAAGGCTAAAGCGATAGAAAAGTAGTGCAACGGGGCCTTCATGACATACGAAAGTATGTGTCACTTCTGTACCCGAATAGGGATCCCCACATAACGAGATTACCGACCATAACAGTGACCCTAATCTTAAAGACTGTGTCAACTTATTCCCACCCAACGCTGTGTCTTTACTTGTCATGCTTATTTGCCGAATTCGGCGTTTATACTTGTCTGACGGTGATGGGATCCAGGTACGACACTAACTTTCAATGTCATAGATGCATCCAATGTTGCTTGAAGGGTAAAGCTGTGTAATGAAGACAGGAAACAGAGACATGAATTCAGTGCTCCCAATCATCGACTACATCTCTTCTCTTCCCTAGGAACAGCTTCATACCACACATTCAATAACACAACATTCAATTTTCACTGCCAATAATGAGAGGGGCTGAGGCGGAAATGTTAGTCAGAAGGCTAAAGCGTTATGAAAGTAGTGCGACGGGGCCGTGATGACATACGAATGTATGTCACTTCTGTACTGGAATGGGGATCCCCACATAACGTGATCACCGACCATAACAGCGACCCTAATCTAAAAGACTGTGTCAACTTATTCCCACCCAACCCAGTGTCCTTACTTGTCATGCTTATTTGCCGAATTCGGCGTTTATCCCTGTCTGACGGTGATAGGATCCAGGTACGACACAAACTTTCAATGTCATAGATGCATCCAATGATGCTTGAAGGGTAAAGCTGTGTAATGAAGGCAGGAAACAAAGACATGAATCAGGACTCCCAATCATCGACTACATCTCTTCTCTTCCCTAGGAACGGCTTCATACGACTCATTCAATAACACAATATTCAATTTTTACTGCCAATAGTGAGTGGGGCTGAGGCGGAAATGTTAGTCAGAAGGCTAAAGCGATAGGCAAGTAGTGCAACGGGGCCATCGTGACATACGAAAGTATGTGTCACTTCTGTACCCGAATAGTGATCCCCACATAACGTGATCACCGATCATAACAGCGACCCTAATCTAAAAGACTGTGTCAACTTATTCCCACCCAAACCTGTGTCTTTACTTGTCATACTTATTTGCCGAATTTGGCGTTTATACCTGTCTGACGGTGATAGGATCCAGGTACGACACAAACCTTCAATGTCATAGATGCATTCAATGTTGCTTGAAGCGTAAAGCTGTGTAATGAAGGTAGGAAACAAAGACATGAATTCAGGACTCCCAATCATCGACTTCATCTCTTCTCTTCCCTAGGAACGGCTTCATACGACACATTCAATAACACAATATTCAATTTTTACTGCCAATAATGAGGGGGGCTGAGGCGGAAATGATAGTCAGTAGGCTAAAGCGATAGGAAAGTGGTGCAACGGGGCCATCATGTCATACGAAAGTATGTGTCACTTCTGTACCAGAATACGGATCCCCACATACCGTGATCACCGACCATAACAGCGACCCTAATCTAAAAGACTGTGTCAACTTATTCCCACCCAATCCTGTGTCTTTACTTGTCATGCTTATTTGCCGAATTCGGCGTTTATACCTGTCTGACGGTTATAAGATCCAGGTACGACACAAACTTTCAATGTCATAGATGCATCCAATGTTGCTTGAAGAGTAAAGCTGTGTAATAAAGGCAGGAAACAAAGACATGAATTCAGGGCTCCCAATCATCGACTACATCTCTTCCCTTCCCTAGGAAAGGCTTCATACGACTCATTCAATAACACAATATTTAATTTTTACTGCCAGTAATGAGGGGGGCTGGGGCGGAAATGTTAGTCAGAAGGCAAAAGCGTTAGGAAAGTAGTGCAACAGGGCCATCATGACATACGAAAGTATGTGTCACTTCTGTACCCGAATGGGGATCCCCACATAACGTGATCACCGACCATAACAGCGACCCTAATCTAAAAGACAGTGTCAACTTATTCTCACCCAACCCTGTGTCTTTACTTGTCATGCTTATTTGCCGAATTCGGCGTTTATACTTGCCTGACGGTGATAGGATTCAGGTACGACACAAACTTTCAATGTCATAGATGCATCCAATGTTGCTTGAAGGATAAAGCTGTGTAATAAAGGCAGGAAACAAAGACATGAATTCAGTGCTCCCAATCATCGACTACATCTCCTCTCTTCCCTAGGAACAGCTTCATACCACACATTCAATAACACAATATTCAATTTTTACTGCCAATAATGAGAGGGGCTGAGGCGGAAATGTTAGTCAGAAGGCTAAAGCGTTAGGATAGTAGTGCAACGGGGCCATCATGATATACAAGAGTATGTGTCACTTCTATACCCGAATACGGATCCCCACATAACGTGATCACCGGCCATAACAGCGACCCTAATCTAAAAACTGTGTCACGTTAATCCCACCCAACCCTGTGTCTTTACTTGTCATGCTTATTTGCCGAATTATGCGTTTATACCTGTCTGACGGTGATAGGATCCAGGTACGACGCAAACATTCAATGTCATAGATGCATCCAATGTTGCTTGAAGGGTAAAGCTGTGTAATGAAGGCAGGAGACAAAGACATGAATTCAGTGCTCCCAATCATCGACAACATCTCTTCTCTTCCCTAGGAACGGCCTCATACGACTCATTCAATAACACAATATTCATATTTCACTGCCAATAATAAGAGGGGCCGAGGCGGAAATGTTAGTCAGAAGGCTAAAGCGTTAGGAAAGTAGTGCAACGGGGCCATCATGACATACGAAAGTATGTGTCACTTCTGTACCCGAATGGGGATCCCCACATAACGTGATCACCGACCATAACAGCGACCCTAATCTAAAAGACTGTGTCAACTTATTCCCACCCAACCCTGTGTCTTTACTTGTCATGCTTATTTGCCGAATTCGGCGTTTATACCTGTCTGACGGTGATAGGATCCAAGTACGACACAAACTTTCAATGTCATAGATGCATCCAATGTTGCTTGAAGGGTAAAGCTGGGTAATAAAGGCAGGAAACAAAGACATGAATTCAGGGCTCCCAATCATCGACTACATCTCTTCTCTTCCCTTGCAACGGCTTCATACGACTCATTCAATAACACAATATTCAATTTTTACTGCCAATAATGGGGGGGCAGAGGCGGAAATGTTAATCAGACGGCTAAAGCGATAGGAAAGGAGTGCAACGGTGCCATCATGACATACGAAAGTATGTGTCACTTCTGTACCCGAATAGGGATCCCCACATAACGTGATCACCGACCATAACAGCGACCCTAATCTAAAAGACTGTGTCAACTTATTCCCACCCAACCCTGTGTCTTTACTCGTCATGCTTATTTGCCGTAATCGGCGTTTATACCTGTCTGCCGGTGAATGGATCCAGGTACGACACAAACTTTCAATGTGATAGATGCATCCAATGTTGCTTTCAGGGTAAAGCAGTGTAATGAGGGAAGGAAACAAACACATGAATTCAGGGCTCCCAATCATCGTCTACATCTCTTCTCTTCCTTAGGAACGGCTTCATACGACTCATTCAATAACACAATATTCAATTTTTACTGCCAATAATGAGGGGGGCTGAGGCGGAAATGATAGTCAGTAGGCTAAAGCGATAGAAAAGTGGTGCAACGGGGCCATCATGACACACGAAAGTATGTGTCACTTCTGTACCAGAATACGGATCCCCACATAACGTGATCACCGACCATAACAGCGACCCTAATCTAAAAGACTGTGTCAACTTATTCCCACCCAACCCTGTGTCTTTACTTGTCATGCTTATTTGCCGAATTCGGCGTTTATACCTGTCTGACGGTGATAGGATCCAGGTACGACACAAACCTTCAATGTCATAGATGCATTCAATGTTGCTTGAAGCGTAAAGCTGTGTAATGAAGGCAGGAAACAAAGACATGAATTCAGGACTCCCAATCATCGACTACATCTCTTCCCTTCCCTAGGAACGGCTTCATACGACTCATTCAATAACACAATATTCAATTTTTACTGCCAATAATGAGGGGGGCTGAGGCGGAAATGATAGTCAGTAGGCTAAAGCGATAGGAAAGTGGTGCAACGGGGCCATCATGACATACGAAAGTATGTGACACTTCTGTACCAGAATACGGATCCCCACATAACGTGATCACCGACCCTAATCTAAAAGACTGTGTCAACTTATTCCCACCCAACCCTGTGTCTTTACTTGTCATGCTTATTTGCCGAATTCGGCGTTTATACGTGTCTGACCGTGATAGGATCCAGGTACGACACAAACATTCAATGTCATAGATGCATCCAATGTTGCTTGAAGGGTAAAGCTGTGTAATAAAGGCAGGAAACAAAGACATGAATTCAGGGCTCCCAATCATCGACTACATCTTTTCTCTTCCCTAGGAACGGCTTCGTACGACTCATTCAATAACTCAATATTCTATTTTTACTGCCAATAATGAGGGGGGCTGAGGCGGAAATGTTAGTCAGAAGGCTAAAGCGATAGGAAAGTAGTGCAACGGGGCCATCATGACATACGAAAGTATGTGTCACTTCTGTACCCGAATACGGATCCCTACACAACGTGATCACCGACCATAACAGCGACCCTAATCTAAAAGACAGTGTCAACTTATTCTCACCCAACCCTGTGTCTTTACTTGTCATGATTATTTGCCGAATTCGGCGTTTATACCTGTCTGACGGTGATAGGATCCAGGTACGACACAAACTTTCAATGTCATAGATGCATCCAATGTTGCTTGAAGGGTAAAGCTGTGTAATAAAGGCAGGAAACAAAGACATGAATTCCGTGCTCCCAATCATCGACTACATCTCCTCTCTTCCCTAGGAACAGCTTCATACCACACATTCAATAACACAATATTCAATTTTTATTGCCAATAATGAGAGGGGCTGAGGCGGAAATGTTAGTCAGAAGGCTAAAGCGTTAGGATAGTAGTGCAACGGGGCCATCATGATGTACAAAAGTATGTGTCACTTCTGTACCCGAATGGGGATCCCCACATAACGTGATCACCGACCATAACAGCGACCCTAATCTAAAAAACTGTGTCAAGTTAATCCCACCCAACCCTGTGTCTTTACTTGTCATGCTTATTTGCCGAATTCGGCGTTTATACCTGTCTGACGGTGATAGGATCCAGGTACGACGCAAACATTCAATGTCATAGATGCATCCAATGTTGCTTGAAGGGTAAAGCTGTCTAATGAAGGCAGGAGACAAAGACATGAATTCAGTGCTCCCAATCATCGACTACATCTCTTCTCTTCCCTTGCAACGGTTTCATACGACTCATTCAATAACACAATTTTCAATTTTTACTGCCAATAATGTGGGGGGCTGAGGCGGAAATGTTAGTCAGAAGGCTAAAGCGTTAGGAAAGTAGTGCAACGGGGCCATCATGACATACGAAAGTATGTGTCACTTCTGTACCCGAATGGGGATCCCCACATAACGTCATCACCGACAATAACAGCGACCCTAATCTAAAAGACTGTGTCAACTTATTCCCACCCAACCCTGTGTCTTTACTTGTCATGCTTATTTGCCGAATTCGGCGTTTATACCTGTCTGACGGTGATAGGATCCAGGTACGACACAAACTTTCAATGTCATAGATGCATCCAATGTTGCTTGAAGGTTAAAGCTGTGTAATAAAGGCAGGAAACAAAGACATGAATTCAGGGCTCCCAATCATCGACTACATCTCTTCTCTTCTCAAGGAACGGCTTCATACGACTCATTCAATAACACAATATTCAATTTTTACTGCCAATAATGAGGGGGGCTGAGGCGGAAATGTTAGTCAGAAGGCTAAAGCGATAGAAAAGTAGTGCAACGGGGCCATCATGACATACGAAACTATGTGTCACTTCTGTACCCGAATAGGGATCCTCACATAACGAGATCACCGACCATCACAGTGACCCTAATCTTAAAGACTGTGTCAACTTATTCCCACCCAACCCTGTGTCTTTACTTTTCATGCTTATTTGCCGAAATCGGCGTTTCCACTTGTCTGACGGTGATGGGATCCAGGTACGACACAAACATTCAATGTCATAGATGCATCCAATGTTGCTTGAAGGGTAAAGCTGTGTAATGAAGGCAGGAAACAAAGACATGAATTCAGGGCTCCCAATCATCGACTACATCTCTTCTCTTCCCTAGGAACAGTTTCATACCACACATTCAATAACACAATATTCAAATTTGACTGCCAATAATGAGAGGGGCTGAGGCGGAAATGTTAGTCAGAAGGCTAAAGCGATAGAAAAGTAGTGCAACGGGGCCTTCATGACATACGAAAGTATGTGTCACTTCTGTACCCGAATAGGGATCCCCACATAACGAGATTACCGACCATAACAGTGACCCTAATCTTAAAGACTGTGTCAACTTATTCCCACCCAACGCTGTGTCTTTACTTGTCATGCTTATTTGCCGAATTCGGCGTTTATACTTGTCTGTCGGTGATGGGATCCAGGTACGACACTAACTTTCAGTGTCATAGATGCATCCAATGTTGCTTGAAGGGTAAAGCTGTGTAATGAAGACAGGAAACAGAGACATGAATTCAGTGCTCCCAATCATCGACTACATCTCTTCTCTTCCCTAGGAACAGCTTCATACCACACATTCAATAACACAACATTCAATTTTCACTGCCAATAATGAGAGGGGCTGAGGCGGAAATGTTAGTCAGAAGGCTAAAGCGTTATGAAAGTAGTGCAACGGGGCCGTGATGACATACGAAAGTATGTCACTTCTGTACTGGAATGGGGATCCCCACATAACGTGATCACCGACCATAACAGCGACCCTAATCTAAAAGACTGTGTCAACTTATTCCCACCCAACCCAGTGTCCTTACTTGTCATGCTTATTTGCCGAATTCGGCGTTTATCCCTGTCTGACGGTGATAGGATCCAGGTACGACACAAACTTTCAATGTCATAGATGCATCCAATGTTGCTTGAAGGGTAAAGCTGTGTAATGAAGGCAGGAAACAAAGACATGAATCAGGACTCCCAATCATCGACTACATCTCTTCTCTTCCCTAGGAACGGCTTCATACGACTCATTCAATAACACAATATTCAATTTTTACTGCCAATAGTGAGTGGGGCTGAGGCGGAAATGTTAGTCAGAAGGCTAAAGCGATAGGCAAGTAGTGCAACGGGGCCATCGTGACATACGAAAGTATGTGTCACTTCTGTACCCGAATAGTGATCCCCACATAACGTGATCACCGATCATAACAGCGACCCTAATCTAAAAGACTGTGTCAACTTATTCCCACCCAAACCTGTGTCTTTACTTGTCATACTTATTTGCCGAATTTGGCGTTTATACCTGTCTGACGGTGATAGGATCCAGGTACGACACAAACCTTCAATGTCATAGATGCATTCAATGTTGCTTGAAGTGTAAAGCTGTGTAATGAAGGCAGGAAACAAAGACATGAATTCAGGACTCCCAATCATCGATTTCATCTCTTCTCTTCCCTAGGAACGGCTTCATACGACACATTCAATAACACAATATTCAATTTTTACTGCCAATAATGAGGGGGGCTGAGGCGGAAATGATAGTCAGTAGGCTAAAGCGATAGGAAAGTGGTGCAACGGGGCCATCATGTCATACGAAAGTATGTGTCACTTCTGTACCAGAATACGGATCCCCACATACCGTGATCACCGACCATAACAGCGACCCTAATCTAAAAGACTGTGTCAACTTATTCCCACCCAACCCTGTGTCTTTACTTGTCATGCTTATTTGCCGAATTCGGCGTTTATACCTGTCTGACGGTTATAAGATCCAGGTACGACACAAACTTTCAATGTCATAGATGCATCCAATGTTGCTTGAAGAGTAAAGCTGTGTAATGCAGGCAGGAAACAAAGACATGAATTCAGGGCTCCCAATCATCGACTACATCTCTTCCCTTCCCTAGGAAAGGCTTCATACGACTCATTCAATAACACAATATTTAATTTTTACTGCCAATAATGAGGGGGGCTGGGGCGGAAATGTTAGTCAGAAGGCAAAAGCGTTAGGAAAGTAGTGCAACAGGGCCATCATGACATACGAAAGTATGTGTCACTTCTGTACCCGAATGGGGATCCCCACATAACGTGATCACCGACCATAACAGCGACCCTAATCTAAAAGACAGTGTCAACTTATTCTCACCCAACCCTGTGTCTTTACTTGTCATGCTTATTTGCCGAATTCGGCGTTTATACTTGCCTGACGGTGATAGGATTCAGGTACGACACAAACTTTCAATGTCATAGATGCATCCAATGTTGCTTGAAGGGTAAAGCTGTGTAATAAAGGCAGGAAACAAAGACATGAATTCAGTGCTCCCAATCATCGACTACATCTCCTCTCTTCCCTAGGAACAGCTTCATACCACACATTCAATAACACAATATTCAATTTTTACTGCCAATAATGAGAGGGGCTGAGGCGGAAATGTTAGTCAGAAGGCTAAAGCGTTAGGATAGTAGTGCAACAGGGCCATCATGATATACAAGAGTATGTGTCACTTCTGTACCCGAATACGGATCCCCACATAACGTGATCACCGACCATAACAGCGACCCTAATCTAAAAACTGTGTCACGTTAATCCCACCCAACCCTGTGTCTTTACTTGTCATGCTTATTTGCCGAATTCTGCGTTTATACCTGTCTGACGGTGATAGGATCCAGGTACGACGCAAACATTCAATGTCATAGATGCATCCAATGTTGCTTGAAGGGTAAAGCTGTGTAATGAAGGCAGGAGACAAAGACATGAATTCAGTGCTCCCAATCATCGACTACATCTCTTCTCCTCCCTAGGAACAGCTTCATGCAACACATTCAATAACTCAATATTCAATTTTTATTGCCAATAATGAGAGGGGCTGAGGCGGAAATGTTAGTCAGAAGGCTAAAGCGTTAGGATAGTAGTGCAACGGGGCCATCATGATATACAAAAGTATGTGTCACTTCTGTACCCGAATACGGATCCCCACATAACGTGATCACCGACCATAACAGCGACCCTAATCTAAAAAACTGTGTCAAGTTAATCCCACCCAACCCTGTGTCTTTACTTGTCATGCTTATTTGCCGAATTCGGCGTTTATACCTGTCTGACGGTGATAGGATCCAGGTACGACGCAAACATTCAATGTCATAGATGCATCCAATGTTGCTTGAAGGGTAAAGCTGTGTAATGAAGGCAGGAGACAAAGAAATGAATTCAGTGCTCCCAATCATCGACTACATCTCTTCTCTTCCCTAGGAACGGCTTCATACGACTCATTCAATAACACAATATTCAAATTTCACTGCCAATAATGAGAGGGGCCGAGGCGGAAATGTTAGTCAGAAGGCTAAGGCGTTAGGAAAGTAGTGCAACGGGGCCATCATGACATACGAAAGTATGTGTCACTTCTGTACCCGAATGGGGATCCCCACATAACGTGATCACCGACCATAACAGCGACCCTAATCTAAAAGACTGTGTCAACTTAGTCCCACCCAACCCTGTGTCGTTACTTGTCATGCCTATTTGCCGAATTCGGCGTTTATACCTGTCTGACGGTGATAGGATCCAGGTACGACACAAACTTTCAATGTCATGGATGCATCCAATGTTGCTTGAAGGGTAAAGCTGTGTAATGAAGGCAGGAAACAGAGACATGAATTCAGGACTCCCAATCATCGACTACATCTCTTCCTTTCCCTAGGAACGGCTTCATACGACTCATTCAATAACACAATATTCAATTTTTACTGCCAATAATGAGGGGGGCTGAGGCGGAAATGTTAGTCAGTAGGCTAAAGCGATAGGAAAGTAGTGCAATGGGGCCATCATGACATACGACAGTATGTGTCACTTCTGTACCCGAATAGGGATCCCCACATAACGTGATCACCGACCATAACAGCGACCCTAATCTAAAAAACTGTGTCAAGTTATTCCCACCTAACCCTGTGTCTTTACTTGTCATGCTTATTCGCCGAATTCGGCGTTTATACCTGTCTGACGGTGATAGGATCCAGGTACGACACAAACATTCAATGTCATAGATGCATCCAATGTTGCTTGAAGGGTAAAGCTGTGTAATGAAGGCAGGAAACAAAGACATGAATTCAGTGCTCCCAATCATCGGCTACATCTCTTCTCTTCCCTAGGAACAGCTAAATACCACACATTCAATAACACAATATTCAATTTTTACTGCCAATAATGAGAGGGGCTGAGGCGGAAATGTTAGTCAGATGGCTAAAGCGTTAGGAAAGTAGTGCAACGGGGCCATCATGACATACGAAAGTATGTGTCACTTCTGTACCCGAATAGGGATCCCCACATAACGTGATCACCGACCATATGAGCGACCCTAATCTAAAAAACTGTGTCAAGTTACTCCCACCCAACCCAGTGTCTTTACTTGTCATGCTTATTTGCCGAATTCGGCGTTTATACCTGTCTGACGGTGATAGGATCCAGGTACGACACAAACTTTCAATGTCATAGATGCATCCAATGTTGCTTGAAGGGTAAAGCTGTGTAATGAAGGCAGGAAACAAAGACATGAATTCAGGGCTCCCAATCATCGACTACATCTCTTCTCTTCCCTAGGAACAGCTTCATACCACACATTTAATAACACAATATTCAATTTTCATTGCCAATAATGAGAGGGGCTGAGGCGGAAATGTTAGTCAGAAGGCTAAAGCGTTAGGAAAGTAGTGCAACGGGGCCATCATGACATACGAAAGTATGTGTTACTTCTGTACCCGAATAGGGATCCCCACATAACGTGATCACCGACCATAACAGCGACCCTAATCTAAAAGACTGTGTCAACTTATTCCCACCCAACCCTGTGTCTTTACTTGTCATGCTTATTTGCCGAATTCGGCGTTTATACCTGTCTGACGGTGGGCCGGCCGAAGTGGCCATGCGGTTAAAGGCGCTGTAGTCTGGAACCGCAGGACCGCTACGGTCGCAGGTTCGAATCCTGCCTCGGGCATGGATGTTTGTGATGTCCTTAGGTTTAACTAGTTCTAAGTTCTAGGGGACTAATGACCATTTTGAACCTGTCTGACGGTGATAGGATCCAGGTACGACACAAACTTTCAATGTCATAGATGCATCCAATGTTGCTTGAAGGGTAAAGCTGTGTAATAAAGGCAGGAAACAAAGACATGAATTCAGGGCTCCCAATCATCGACTACATCTTTTCTCTTCCCTAGGAACGGCTTCGTACGACTCATTCAATAACACAATATTCAATATTTACTGCCAATAATGAGGGGGGCTGAGGCGGAAATGTTAGTGAGAAGGCTAAAGCGATAGGAAAGTAGTGCAACGGGGCCAACATGACATACGAAAGTATGTGTCACTTCTGTACCCGAATACGGATCCCCACACAACGTGATCACCGACCGTAACAGCGACCCTAATCAAAAAAACTGTGTCAAATTATTCCCACCCAACCCTGTGTCTTTACTTGTCATGCTTATTTGCCGAATTCGGCGTTTATACCTGTCTGACGGTGATAGGATCCAGGTACGACACAAACTTTCAATGTCATAGATACATCCAATGTTGCTTGAAGGGTAAAGCAGTGTAATAAAGGCAGGAAACAAAGACATGAATTCAGCGCTCCCAATCATCGACTACATCTTTTCTCTTCCCTAGGAACGGCTTCGTACGACTCATTCAATAACACAATATTCAATTTTTACTGCCAATAATGAGGGGGGCTGAAGCGGAAATGTTAGTCAGAAGGCTAAAGCGATAGGAAAGTAGTGCAACGCGGCCAACATGACATACGAAAGTATGTGTCACTTCTGTACCCGAATACGGATCCCCACACAACATGATCACCGACCATATCAGCGACCCTAATCAAAAAAACTGTGTCAAGTTATTCCCACCCAACCCTGTGTCTTTACTTGTCATGCCTATTTGCCGAATTCGGCGTTTATACCTGTCTGACGGAGATAGGATCCAGGTACGACACAAACTTTCAATGTCATAGATGCATCCAATGTTGCTTGAAGGGTAAAGCTGTGTAATGAAGGCAGGAAACAAAGACATGAATTCAGGGCTCCCAATCATCGACTACATCTCTTCTCTTCCCTAGGAACAGCTTCATACCACACATTTAATAACACAATATCAATTTTCATTGCCAATAATGAGAGGGGCTGAGGCGGAAATGTTAGTCAGAAGGCTAAAGCGTTAGGAAAGTAGTGCAACGGGGCCATCATGACGTACGAAAGTATGTGTCACTTCTGTACCCGAATAGTGATCCTCACATAACGTGATCACCGACCATAACAGCGACCCTAATCTAAAAGACTGTGTCATCTTATTTCCACCCAACCCTGTGTCTTTACTTGTCATGCTTATTTGCCGACCTCGGCGTTTATTCCTGTCTGACGGTCATAGGATCCAGGTACGACACAAACTTTCAATGTCATAGATGCATCCAATGTTGCTTGAAGGGTAAAGCAGTGTAATGAGGGAAGGAAACAAAGACATGAATTCAGGGCTCCCAATCATCGTCTACATCTCTTCTCTTCCCTAGGAACGGCTTCATACGACTCATTCAATAACACAATATTCAATTTTTACTGCGAATAATGAGGGGGGCTGAGGCGGAAATGTTAGTCAGAAGGCAAAAGCGTTAGGAAAGTAGTGCAATGGGGCCATCATGACATACGAAAGTATGTGTCACTGCTGTACCCGAATAGGGATCCCCACATAACGTGATCACCGACCATAACAGCGACCCTAATCTAAAAGACTGTGTCAACTTATTCCCACCCAACCCTGTGTCTTTACTTGTAATGCTTATTTGCCGAATTCGGCGTTTATACCTGTCTGACGGTGGGCCGGCCGAAGTGGCCGTGCGGTTAAAGGCGCTGTAGTCTGGAACCGCAGGACCGCTACGGTCGCAGGTTCGAATCCTGCCTCGGGCATGGATGTTTGTGATGTCCTTAGGTTTAACTAGTTCTAAGTTCTAGGGGACTAATGACCATTTTGAACCTGTCTGACGGTGATAGGATCCAGGTACGACACAAACTTTCAATGTCATAGATGCATCCAATGTTACTTGAAGGGTAAAGCAGTGTAATGAGGGAAGGAAACAAAGACATGAATTCAGGGCTCCCAATCATCGACTACATCTCTTCTCTTCCCTAGGAACGGCTTCATACGACTCATTCAATAACACAATATTCAATTTTTACTGCCAATAATGAGGGGGCTGAGGCGGAAATGTTAATCAGACGGCTAAAGCGATAGGAAAGCAGTGCAACGGTGCCATCATGACATACGAAAGTATGTGTCACTTCTGTACCCGAATAGGGATCCCCACATAACGTGATCACCGACCATAACAGCGACCCTAATCTAAAAGACTGTGTCAACTTATTCCCACCCAACCCTGTGTCTTTACTTGTCATCCTTATTTGCCGAATTCGGCGTTTATACTTGTCTGACGGTGATAGGATCCAGGTACGACACAAACTTTCAATGTCATAGAAGCATCCAATGTTGCTTGAAGTGTAAAGCTGTGTAATAAAGGCAGGAAACAAAGACATGAATTCAGGGCTCCCAATCATCGACTACATCTCTTCTCTTCCCTAGGAACGGCTTCATACGACTCATTCAGTAACACAATATTCAATTTTTACTGCGAATACCAAGGGTTAGCTGAGGCGGAAATGTTAGTCAGAAGGCTAAAGCGATAGGAAAGTAGTGCAACGGGGCCTTCATGACATACGAAAGTATGTGTCACTTCTGTACCCGAATAGGGATCCCCACATAACGTGATCACCAACCATAACAGCGACCCTAATCTAAAAGACTGTGTCAACTTATTCCCACCCAACCCTGTGTCTTTACTTGTCATGCTTATTTGCCGAATTCGGCGTTTATACCTGTCTGACGGTGATAGGATCCAGGTACGACACAAACTTTCAATGTCATAGATGCATCCAATGTTGCTTGAAGGGTAAAGCAGTGTAATGAGGGAAGGAAACAAAGACATGAATTCAGGGCTCCCAATCATCATCTACATCTCTTCTCTTCCCTAGGAACGGCTTCATACGACTCATTCAATAACACAATATTCAATTATTACTGCCAATAATGAGGGGGGCTGAGGCGGAAATGTTAGTGAGAAGGCAAAAGCGTTAGGAAAGTAGTGCAACGGGGCCATCATGACATACGAAAGTATGTGTCACTTCTGTACCCGAATAGGGATCCCCACATAACGTGATCACCGACCATAACAGCGACCCTAATCTAAAAGACTGTGTCAACTTTTTCCCACCCAACCCTGTGTCTTTACTTGTCATGCTTATTTGCCGAATTCGGCGTTTATACCTGTCTGACGGTGGGCCGGCCGAAGTGGCCATGCGGTTAAAGGCGCTGTAGTCTGGAACCGCAGGACCGCTACGGTCGCAGGTTCGAATCCTGCCTCGGGCATGGATGTTTGTGATGTCCTTAGGTTTAACTAGTTCTAAGTTCTAGGGGACTAATGACCATTTTGAACCTGTCTGACGGTGATAGGATCCAGGTACGACACAAACTTTCAATGTCATAGATGCATCCAATGTTGCTTGAAGGGTAAAGCAGCGTAATGAGGGAAGGAAACAAAGACATGAATTCAGGGCTCCCAATCATCGACTACATCTCTTCTCTTCCCTAGGAACGGCTTCATACGACTCATTCAGTAACACAATATTCAATTTTTACTGCGAATACCAAGGGTTAGCTGAGGCGGAAAAGTTAGTCAAACGGCTAAAGCGATAGAAAAGTAGTGCAACGGGGCCTTCATGACATACGAAAGTATGTGTCACTTCTGTACCCGAATAGGGATCCCCACATAACGTGATCACCGACCATAACAGCGACCCTAATCTAAAAGACTGCGTCAACTTATTCCCACCCAACCCTGTGTCTTTACTTGTCATGCTTATTTGCCGAATTCGGCGTATATACCTGTCTGACGGTGATAGGATCCAGGTACGACACAAACTTTCAATGTCATAGATGCATCCAATGTTGCTTGAAGGGTAAAGCTGTGTAATAAAGGCAGGAAACAAAGACATGAATTCAGGGCTCCCAATCATCGACTACATCTTTTCTCTTCCCTAGGAACGGCTTCGTACGACTCATTCAATAACACAATATTCAATATTTACTGCCAATAATGAGGGGGGCTGAGGCGGAAATGTTAGTGAGAAGGCTAAAGCGATAGGAAAGTAGTGCAACGGGGCCAACATGACATACGAAAGTATGTGTCACTTCTGTACCCGAGTACGGATCCCCACACAACGTGATCACCGACCGTAACAGCGACCCTAATCAAAAAAACTGTGTCAAGTTATTCCCACCCAACCCTGTGTCTTTACTTGTCATGCTTATTTGCCGAATTCGGCGTTTATACCTGTCTGACGGTGATAGGATCCAGGTACGACACAAACTTTCAATGTCATAGATACCTCCAATGTTGCTTGAAGCGTAAAGCTGTGTAATAAAGGCGGGAAACAAAGACATGAATTCAGCGCTCCCAATCATCGACTACATCTTTTCTCTTCCCTAGGAACGGCTTCGTACGACTCATTCAATAACACAATATTCAATTTTTACTGCCAATAATGAGGGGGGCTGAAGCGGAAATGTTAGTCAGAAGGCTAAAGCGATAGGAAAGTAGTGCAACGCGGCCAACATGACATACGAAAGTATGTGTCACTTCTGTACCCTAATACGGATCCCCACACAACATGATCACCGACCATATCAGCGACCCTAATCAAAAAAACTGTGTCAAGTTATTCCCACCCAACCCTGTGTCTTTACTTGTCATGCCTATTTCCGAATTCGGCGTTTATACCTGTCTGACGGAGATAGGATCCAGGTACGACACAAACTTTCAATGTCATAGATGCATCCAATGTTGCTTGAAGGGTAAAGCTGTGTAATGAAGGCAGGAAACAAAGACATGAATTCAGGGCTCCCAATCATCGACTACATCTCTTCTCTTCCCTAGGAACAGCTTCATACCACACATTTAATAGCACAATATCAATTTTCATTGCCAATAATGAGAGGGGCTGAGGCGGAAATGTTAGTCAGAAGGCTAAAGGGTTAGGAAAGTAGTGCAACGGGGCCATCATGACGTACGAAAGTATGTGTCACTTCTGTACCCGAATAGTGATCCCCACATAACGTGATCGCCGACCATAACAGCGACCCTAATCTAAAAGACTGTGTCATCTTATTTCCACCCAACCCTGTGTCTTTACTTGTCATGCTTATTTGCCGACCTCGGCGTTTATTCCTGTCTGACGGTGATAGGATCCAGGTACGACACAAACTTTCAATGTCATAGATGCATCCAATGTTGCTTGAAGGGTAAAGCAGAGTAATGAGGGAAGGAAACAAAGACATGAATTCAGGGCTCCCAATCATCGTCTACATCTCTTCTCTTCCCTAGGAACGGCTTCATATGACTCATTCAATAACACAATATTCAATTTTTACTGCCAATAATGAGGGGGGCTTAGGCGGAAATGTTAGTCAGAAGGCAAAAGCGTTAGGAAAGTAGTGCAATGGGGCCATCATGACATACGAAAGTATGTGTCACTGCTGTACCCGAATAGGGATCCCCACATAACGTGATCACCGACCATAACAGCGACCCTAATCTAAAAGACTGTGTCAACTTATTCCCACCCAACCCTGTGTCTTTACTTGTAATGCTTATTTGCCGAATTCGGCGTTTATACCTGTCTGACGGTGGGCCGGCCGAAGTGGCCGTGAGGTTAAAGGCGCTGTAGTCTGGAACCGCAGGACCGCTACGGTCGCAGGTTCGAATCCTGCCTCGGGCATGGATGTTTGTGATGTCCTTAGGTTTAACTAGTTCTAAGTTCTAGGGGACTAATGACCATTTTGAACCTGTCTGACGGTGATAGGATCCAGGTACGACACAAACTTTCAATGTCATAGATGCATCCAATGTTACTTGAAGGGTAAAGCAGTGTAATGAGGGAAGGAAACAAAGACATGAATTCAGGGCTCCCAATCATCGACTACATCTCTTCTCTTCCCTAGGAAAGGCTTCATACAACTCATTCAATAACACAATATTCAATTTTTACTGCCAATAATGAGGGGGGCTGAGGCGGAAATGTTAGTCAGAAGGCAAAAGCGTTAGGAAAGTAGTGCAATGGGGCCATCATGACATACGAAAGTATGTGTCACTGCTGTACCCGAATAGGGATCCCCACATAACGTGATCACCGACCATAACAGCGACCCTAATCTAAAAGACTGTGTCAACTTATTCCCACCCAACCCTGTGTCTTTACTTGTAATGCTTATTTGCCGAATTCGGCGTTTATACCTGTCTGACGGTGGGCCGGCCGAAGTGGCCGTGCGGTTAAAGGCGCTGTAGTCTGGAACCGCAGGACCGCTACGGTCGCAGGTTCGAATCCTGCCTCGGGCATGGTTGTTTGTGATGTCCTTAGCTTTAACTAGTTCTAAGTTCTAGGGGACTAATGACCATTTTGAACCTGACTGACGGTGATAGGATCCAGGTACGACACAAACTTTCAATGTCATAGATGCATCCAATGTTACTTGAAGGGTAAAGCAGTGTAATGAGGGAAGGAAACAAAGACATGAATTCAGGGCTCCCAATCATCATCTACATCTCTTCTCTTCCCTAGGAACGGCTTGATACGACTCATTCAATAACACAATATTCAATTTTTACTGCCAATAATGAGGGGGGCTGAGGCGGAAATGTTAGTGAGAAGGCAAAAGCGTTAGGAAAGTAGTGCAACGGGGCCATCATGACATACGAAAGTATGTGTCACTTCTGTACCCGAATAGGGATCCCCACATAACGTGATCACCGACCATAACAGCGAACCTAATCTAAAAGACTGTGTCAACTTATTCCCACCCAACCCTGTGTCTTTACTTGTCATGCTTATTTGCCGAATTCGGCGTTTATACCTGTCTGACGGTGGGCCGGCCGAAGTGGCCATGCGGTTAAAGGCGCTGTAGTCTGGAACCGCAGGACCGCTACGGTCGCAGGTTCGAATCCTGCCTCGGACATGGATGTTTGTGATGTCCTTAGGTTTAACTAGTTCTAAGTTCTAGGGGACTAATGACCATTTTGAACCTGTCTGACGGTGATAGGATCCAGGTACGACACAAACTTTCAATGTCATAGATGCATCCAATGTTGCTTGAAGGGTAAAGCAGCGTAATGAGGGAAGGAAACAAAGACATGAATTCAGGGCTCCCAATCATCGACTACATCTCTTCTCTTCCCTAGGAACGGCTTCATACGACTCATTCAGTAACACAATATTCAATTTTTACTGCGAATACCAAGGGTTAGCTGAGGCGGAAATGTTAGTCAAACGGCTAAAGCGATAGAAAAGTAGTGCAACGGGGCCTTCATGACATACGAAAGTATGTGTCACTTCTGTACCCGAATAGGGATCCCCACATAACGTGATCACCGACCATAACAGCGACCCTAATCTAAAAGACTGTGTCAACTTATTCCCACCCAACCCTGTGTCTTTACTTGTCATGCTTATTTGCCGAATTCGGCGTATATACCTGTCTGACGGTGATAGGATCCAGGTACGACACACACTTTCAATGTCATAGATGCATCCAATGTTGCTTGAAGGGTAAAGCTGTGTAATTAAGGCAGGAAACAAAGACATGAATTCAGGACTCCTAATCATCGACTACATCTCTTCTCTTCCCTAAGAACGGCTTCATACGACTCATTCAATAACACAATATTCAATTTTTACTGCCAATAATGAGGGGGGCTGAGGCGGAAATGTTAGTCAGAAGGCAAAAGCGTTAGCAAAGTAGTGCAACGGGGCCATCATGACATACGAAAGTATGTGTCACTTCTGTACCCGAATAGGGATCCCCACATAACGTGATCACCGACCATAACAGCGACCCTAATCTAAAAGACTGTGTCAACTTATTCCCACCCAACCCTGTGTCTTTACTTGTCATGCTTATTTGCCGAATTCGGCGTTTAACTTGTCTGACGGTGATAGGATCCAGGTACGACACAAACTTTCAATGTCATAGATGCATCCAATGTTGCTTGAAGGGTAAAGCTGTGTAATAAAGGCAGGAAACAAAGACATGAATTCAGGGCTCCCAATCATCGACTACATCTCTTCTCTTCCCTAGGAACAGCTTCATACCACACATTTAATAACATAATATTCAATTTTCATTGCCAATAATGAGAGGGGCTGAGGCGGAAATGTTAGTCAGAAGGCTAAAGCGTTAGGAAAGTAGTGCAACGGGGCCATCATGACATACGAAAGTATGTGTTACTTCTGTACCCGAATAGGGATCCCCACATAACGTGATCACCGACCATAACAGCGACCCTAATCTAAAAGACTGTGTCAACTTATTCCCACCCAACCCTGTGTCTTTACTTGTCATGCTTATTTGCCGAATTCGGCGTTTATACCTGTCTGACGGGGGGCCGGCCGAAGTGGCCATGCGGTTAAAGGCGCTGTAGTCTGGAACCGCAGGACCGCTACGGTCGCAGGTTCGAATCCTGCCTCGGGCATGGATGTTTGTGATGTCCTTAGGTTTAACTAGTTCTAAGTTCTAGGGGACTAATGACCATTTTGAACCTGTCTGACGGTGATAGGATCCAGGTACGACACAAACTTTCAATGTCATAGATGCATCCAATGTTGCTTGAAGGGTAAAGCAGCGTAATGAGGGAGGGAAACAAAGACATGAATTCAGGGCTCCCAATCATCGACTACATCTCTTCTCTTCCCTAGGAACGGCTTCATACGACTCATTCAGTAACACAATATTCAATTTTTACTGCGAATACCAAGGGTTAGCTGAGGCGGAAATGTTAGTCAAACGGCTAAAGCGATAGAAAAGTAGTGCAACGGGGCCTTCATGACATACGAAAGTATGTGTCACTTCTGTACCCGAATATGGATCCCCACATAACGTGATCACCGACCATAACAGCGACCCTAATCTAAAAGACTGTGTCAACTTATTCCCACCCAACCCTGTGTCTTTACTTGTCATGCTTATTTGCCGAATTCGGCGTATATACCTGTCTGACGGTGATAGGATCCAGGTACGACACAAACTTTCAATGTCATAGATGCATCCAATGTTGCTTGAAGGGTAAAGCTGTGTAATAAAGGCAGGAAACAAAGACATGAATTCAGGGCTCCCAATCATCGACTACATCTTTTCTCTTCCCTAGGAACGGCTTCGTACGACTCATTCAATAACACAATATTCAATATTTACTGCCAATAATGAGGGGGGCTGAGGCGGAAATGTTAGTGAGAAGGCTAAAGCGATAGGAAAGTAGTGCAACGGGGCCAACATGACATACGAAAGTATGTGTCACTTCTGTACCCGAATACGGATCCCCACACAACGTGATCACCGACCGTAACAGCGACCCTAATCAAAAAAACTGTGTCAAGTTATTCCCACCCAACCCTGTGTCTTTACTTGTCATGCTTATTTGCCGAATTCGGCGTTTATACCTGTCTGACGGTGATAGGATCCAGGTACGACACAAACTTTCAATGTCATAGATACATCCAATGTTGCTTGAAGCGTAAAGCTGTGTAATAAAGGCAGGAAACAAAGACATGAATTCAGCGCTCCCAATCATCGACTACATCTTTTCTCTTCCCTAGGAACGGCTTCGTACGACTCATTCAGTAACACAATATTCAATTTTTACTGCCAATAATGAGGGGGGCTGAAGCGGAAATGTTAGTCAGAAGGCTAAAGCGATAGGAAAGTAGTGCAACGCGGCCAACATGACATACGAAAGTATGTGTCACTTCTGTACCCTAATACGGATCCCCACACAACATGATCACCGACCATATCAGCGACCCTAATCAAAAAAACTGTGTCAAGTTATTCCCACCCAACCCTGTGTCTTTACTTGTCATGCCTATTTCCGAATTCGGCGTTTATACCTGTCTGACGGAGATAGGATCCAGGTACGACACAAACTTTCAATGTCATAGATGCATCCAATGTTGCTTGAAGGGTAAAGCTGTGTAATGAAGGCAGGAAACAAAGACATGAATTCAGGGCTCCCAATCATCGACTACATCTCTTCTCTTCCCTAGGAACAGCTTCATACCACACATTTAATAACACAATATCAATTTTCTTTGCCAATAATGAGAGGGGCTGAGGCGGAAATGTTAGTCAGAAGGCTAAAGGGTTAGGAAAGTAGTGCAACGGGGCCATCATGACGTACGAAAGTATGTGTCACTTCTGTACCCGAATAGTGATCCCCACATAACATGATCACCGACCATAACAGCGACCCTAATCTAAAAGACTGTGTCATCTTATTTCCACCCAACCCTGTGTCTTTACTTGTCATGCTTATTTGCCGACCTCGGCGTTTATTCCTGTCTGACGGTGATAGGATCCAGGTACGACACAAACTTTCAATGTCATAGATGCATCCAATGTTGCTTGAAGGGTAAAGCAGTGTAATGAGGGAAGGAAACAAAGACATGAATTCAGGGCTCCCAATCATCGTCTACATCTCTTCTCTTCCCTAGGAACGGCTTCATACGACTCATTCAATAACACAATATTCAATTTTTACTGCCAATAATGAGGGGGGCTTAGGCGGAAATGTTAGTCAGAAGGCAAAAGCGTTAGGAAAGTAGTGCAATGGGGCCATCATGACATACGAAAGTATGTGTCACTGCTGTACCCGAATAGGGATCCCCACATAACGTGATCACCGACCATAACAGCGACCCTAATCTAAAAGACTGTGTCAACTTATTCCCACCCAACCCTGTGTCTTTACTTGTAATGCTTATTTGCCGAATTCGGCGTTTATACCTGTCTGACGGTGGGCCGGCCGAAGTGGCCGTGCGGTTAAAGGCGCTGTAGTCTGGAACCGCAGGACCGCTACGGTCGCAGGTTCGAATCCTGCCTCGGGCATGGATGTTTGTGATGTCCTTAGGTTTAACTAGTTCTAAGTTCTAGGGGACTAATGACCATTTTGAACCTGTCTGACGGTGATAGGATCCAGGTACGACACAAACTTTCAATGTCATAGATGCATCCAATGTTACTTGAAGGGTAAAGCAGTGTAATGAGGGAAGGAAACAAAGACATGAATTCAGGGCTCCCAATCATCGACTACATCTCTTCTCTTCCCTAGGAACGGCTTCATACGACTCATTCAATAACACAATATTCAATTTTTACTGCCAATAATGAGGGGGGCTGAGGCGGAAATGTTAGTCAGAAGGCAAAAGCGTTAGGAAAGTAGTGCAATGGGGCCATCATGACATACGAAAGTATGTGTCACTGCTGTACCCGAATAGGGATCCCCACATAACGTGATCACCGACCATAACAGCGACCCTAATCTAAAAGACTGTGTCAACTTATTCCCACCCAACCCTGTGTCTTTACTTGTAATGCTTATTTGCCGAATTCGGCGTTTATACCTGTCTGACGGTGGGCCGGCCGAAGTGGCCGTGCGGTTAAAGGCGCTGTAGTCTGGAACCGCAGGACCGCTACGGTCGCAGGTTCGAATCCTGCCTCGGGCATGGATGTTTGTGATGTCCTTAGCTTTAACTAGTTCTAAGTTCTAGGGGACTAATGACCATTTTGAACCTGTCTGACGGTGATAGGATCCAGGTACGACACAAACTTTCAATGTCATAGATGCATCCAATGTTACTTGAAGGGTAAAGCAGTGTAATGAGGGAAGGAAACAAAGACATGAATTCAGGGCTCCCAATCATCATCTACATCTCTTCTCTTCTTTAGGAACGGCTTCATACGACTCATTCAATAACACAATATTCAATTTTTACTGCCAATAATGAGGGGGGCTGAGGCGGAAATGTTAGTGAGAAGGCAAAAGCGTTAGGAAAGTAGTGCAACGGGGCCATCATGACATACGAAAGTATGTGTCACTTCTGTACCCGAATAGGGATCCCCACATAACGTGATCACCGACCATAACAGCGACCCTAATCTAAAAGACTGTGTCAACTTATTCCCACCCAACCCTGTGTCTTTACTTGTCATGCTTATTTGCCGAATTCGGCGTTTATACCTGTCTGACGGTGGGCCGGCCGAAGTGGCCATGCGGTTAAAGGCGCTGTAGTCTGGAACCGCAGGACCGCTACGGTCGCAGGTTCGAATCCTGCCTCGGGCATGGATGTTTGTGATGTCCTTAGGTTTAACTAGTTCTAAGTTCTAGGGGACTAATGACCATTTTGAACCTGTCTGACGGTGATAGGATCCAGGTACGACACAAACTTTCAATGTCATAGATGCATCCATGGTTGCTTGAAGGGTAAAGCAGCGTAATGAGGGAAGGAAACAAAGACATGAATTCAGGGCTCCCAATCATCGACTACATCTCTTCTCTTCCCTAGGAACGGCTTCATACGACTCATTCAGTAACACAATATTCAATTTTTACTGCGAATACCAAGGGTTAGCTGAGGCGGAAATGTTAGTCAAACGGCTAAAGCGATAGAAAAGTAGTGCAACGGGGCCTTCATGACATACGAAAGTATGTGTCACTTCTGTACCCGAATAGGGATCCCCACATAACGTGATCACCGACCATAACAGCGACCCTAATCTAAAAGACTGTGTCAACTTATTCCCACCCAACCCTGTGTCTTTACTTGTCATGCTTATTTGCCGAATTCGGCGTATATACCTGTCTGACGGTGATAGGATCCAGGTACGACACAAACTTTCAATGTCATAGATGCATCCAATGTTGCTTGAAGGGTAAAGCTGTGTAATTAAGGCAGGAAACAAAGACATGAATTCAGGACTCCTAATCATCGACTACATCTCTTCTCTTCCCTAAGAACGGCTTCATACGACTCATTCAATAACACAATATTCAATTTTTACTGCCAATAATGAGGGGGGCTGAGGCGGAAATGTTAGTCAGAAGGCAAAAGCGTTAGCAAAGTAGTGCAACGGGGCCATCATGACATACGAAAGTATGTGTCACTTCTGTACCCGAATAGGGATCCCCACATAACGTGATCACCGACCATAACAGCGACCCTAATCTAAAAGACTGTGTCAACTTATTCCCACCCAACCCTGTGTCTTTACTTGTCATGCTTATTTGCCGAATTCGGCGTTTAACTTGTCTGACGGTGATAGGATCCAGGTACGACACAAACTTTCAATGTCATAGATGCATCCAATGTTGCTTGAAGGGTAAAGCTGTGTAATAAAGGCAGGAAACAAAGACATGAATTCAGGGCTCCCAATCATCGACTACATCTCTTCTCTTCCCTAGGAATGGCTTCATACGACTCATTCAGTAACACAATATTCAATTTTTACTGACAATACCAAGGGTTAGCTGAGGCGGAAATGTTAGTCAGACGGCTAAAGCGATAGAAAAGTAGTGCAACGGGGCCTTCATGACATACGAAAGTATGTGTCACTTCTGTACCCGAATAGGGATCCCCACATAACGTGATCACCAACCATAACAGCGACCCTAATCTAAAAGACTGTGTCAACTTATTCCCACCCAACCCTGTATCTTTACTTGTCATGCTTATTTGCCGAATTCGGCGTTTATACCTGTCTGACGGTGGGCCGGCCGAAGTGACCGTGCGGTTAAAGGCGCTGTAGTCTGGAACCGCAGGACCGCTACGGTCGCGGGTTCGAATCCTGCCTCGGGCATGGATGTTTGTGATGTCCTTAGGTTTAAATAGTTCTAAGTTCTAGGGGACTAATGACCATTTTGAACCTGTCTGACGGTGATAGGATCCAGGTACGACACAAACTTTCAATGTCATAGATGCATCCAATGTTGCTTGAAGGGTAAAGCAGTGTAATGAGGGAAGGAAACAAAGACATGAATTCAGGGCTCCCAATCATCGACTACATCTCTTCTCTTCCCTAGGAACAGCTTCATACCACACATTTAATAACATAATATTCAATTTTCGTTGCCAATAATGAGAGGGGCTGAGGCGGAAATGTTAGTCAGAAGGCTAAAGCGTTAGGAAAGTAGTGGAACGGGGCCATCATGACATACGAAAGTATGTGTCACATCTGTACCCGAATAGGGATCCCCACATAACGTGATCACCGACCGTAACAGCGACCCTAATCTAAAAGACTGTGTCAACTTATTCCCACCCAACCCTGTGTCTTTACTTGTCATGCTTGTTTGCCGAATTCGGCGTTTATTCCTGTCTGACGGTGATAGGATCCAGGTACGACACGAACTTTCAATGTCATAGATGCATCCAATGTTGCTTGAAGGGTAAAGCAGTGTAATGAGGGAAGGAAACAAAGACATGAATTCAGGGCTCCCAATCATCGTCTACATCTCTTCTCTTCCCTAGGAACGGCTTCATACGACTCATTCAATAACACAATATTCAATTTTTACTGCCAATAATGAGGGGGGCTGAGGCGGAAATGTTAATCAGAAGGCAAAAGCGTTAGGAAAGTAGTGCAACGGGGCCATCATGACATACGAAAGTATGTGTCACTTCTGTACCCGAATAGGGATCCCCACATAACGTGATCACCGACCATAACAGCGACCCTAATCTAAAAGACTGTGTCAACTTATTCCCACCCAACCCTGTGTCTTTACTTGTCATGCTTATTTGCCGAATTCGGCGTTTATTCCTGTCTGACGGTGATAGGATCCAGGTACGACACAAACTTTCAATGTCATAGATGCATCCAATGTTGCTTGAAGGGTAAAGCTGTGTAATGAAGGCAGGAAACAAAGACATGAATTCAGGACACCCAATCACCGACTACATCTCTTCTCTTCCCTAGGAACGGCTTCATACGACTCATTCAATAACACAATATTCAATTTTTACTGCCAATAATGAGGGGGGCTGAGGCGGAAATGTTAGTCAGAAGGCAAAAGCGTTAGGAAAGTAGTGCAACGGGGCCATCATGACATACGAAAGTATGTGTCACTTCTGTACCCGAATAGGGATCCCCACATAACGTGATCACCGACCATAACAGCGACCCTAATCTAAAAGACTGTGTCAACATTCCCACCCAACCCTGTGTCTTTACTTGTCATGCTTATTTGCCGAATTCGGCGTTTATTCCTGTCTGACGGTGATAGGATCCAGGTACGACACGAACTTTCAATGTCATAGATGCATTCAATGTTGCTTGAAGGGTAAAGCAGTGTAATGAGGGAAGGAAACAAAGACATGAATTCAGGGCTCCCAATCATCATCTACATCTCTTCTCTTCCCTAGGAACGGCTTCATACGACTCATTCAATAACACAATATTCAATTTTTACTGCCAATAATGAGGGGGGCTGAGGCGGAAATGTTAGTGAGAAGGCAAAAGCGTTAGGAAAGTAGTGCAACGGGGCCATCATGACATACGAAAGTATGTGTCACTTCTGTACCCGAATAGGGATCCCCACATAACGTGATTACCGACCATAACAGCGACCCTAATCTAAAAGACTGTGTCAACTTATTCCCACCCAACCCTGTGTCTTTACTTGTCATGCTTATTTGCCGAATTCGGCGTTTATACCTGTCTGACGGTGATAAGATCCAGGTACGACACAAACTTTCAATGTCATAGATGCATCCAATGTTGCTTGAAGGGTAAAGCTGTGTAATGAAGGCGGGAAACAAAGACATGAATTCAGGACTCCCAATCATCGACTACATCTCTTCTCTTCCCTAAGAACGGCTTCATACGACTCATTCAATAACACAATATTCAATTTTTACTGCCAATAATGAGGGGGGCTGAGGCGGAAATGTTAGTCAGAAGGCAAAAGCGTTAGGAAAGTAGTGCAACGGGGCCATCATGACATACGAAAGTATGTGTCACTTCTGTACCCGAATAGGGATCCCCACATAACGTGATCACCGACCATAACAGCGACCCTAATCTAAAAGACTGTGTCAACTTATTCCCACCCAACCCTGTGTCTTTACTTGTCATGCTTATTTGCCGAATTCGGCGTTTATACTTGTCTGACGGTGATAGGATCCAGGTACGACACAAACTTTCAATGTCATAGATGCATCCAATGTTGCTTGAAGGGTAAAGCTGTGTAATAAAGGCAGGAAACAAAGACATGAATTCAGGGCTCCCAATCATCGACTACATCTCTTCTCTTCCCTAGGAATGGCTTCATACGACTCATTCAGTAACACAATATTCAATTTTTACTGACAATACCAAGGGTTAGCTGAGGCGGAAATGTTAGTCAGACGGCTAAAGCGATAGAAAAGTAGTGCAACGGGGCCTTCATGACATACGAAAGTATGTGTCACTTCTGTACCCGAATAGGGATCCCCACATAACGTGATCACCAACCATAACAGCGGCCCTAATCTAAAAGACTGTGTCAACTTATTCCCACCCAACCCTGTGTCTTTACTTGTCATGCTTATTTGCCGAATTCGGCGTTTATACCTGTCTGACGGTGGGCCGGCCGAAGTGACCGTGCGGTTAAAGGCGCTGTAGTCTGGAACCGCAGGACCGCTACGGTCGCGGGTTCGAATCCTGCCTCGGGCATGGATGTTTGTGATGTCCTTAGGTTTAAATAGTTCTAAGTTCTAGGGGACTAATGACCATTTTGAACCTGTCTGACGGTGATAGGATCCAGGTACGACACAAACTTTCAATGTCATAGATGCATCCAATGTTGCTTGAAGGGTAAAGCAGTGTAATGAGGGAAGGAAACAAAGACATGAATTCAGGGCTCCCAATCATCGACTACATCTCTTCTCTTCCCTAGGAACAGCTTCATACCACACATTTAATAACATAATATTCAATTTTCATTGCCAATAATGAGAGGGGCTGAGGCGGAAATGTTAGTCAGAAGGCTAAAGCGTTAGGAAAGTAGTGGAACGGGGCCATCATGACATACGAAAGTATGTGTCACATCTGTACCCGAATAGGGATCCCCACATAACGTGATCACCGACCGTAACAGCGACCCTAATCTAAAAGACTGTGTCAACTTATTCCCACCCAACCCTGTGTCTTTACTTGTCATGCTTATTTGCCGAATTCGGCGTTTATTCCTGTCTGACGGTGATAGGATCCAGGTACGACACAATCATTCAATGTCATAGATGCATCCAATGTTGCTTGAAGGGTAAAGCTGTGTAATAAAGGCAGGAAACAAAGACATGAATTCAGGGCTCCCAATCATCGACTACATCTCTTCTCTTCCCTAGGAATGGCTTCATACGACTCATTCAGTAACACAATATTCAATTTTTACTGACAATACCAAGGGTTAGCTGAGGCGGAAGTGTTAGTCAGACGGCTAAAGCGATAGAAAAGTAGTGCAACGGGGCCTTCATGACATACGAAAGTATGTGTCACTTCTGTACCCGAATAGGGATCCCCACATAAGGTGATCACCAACCATAACAGCGACCCTAATCTAAAAGACTGTGTCAACTTATTCCCACCCAACCCTGTGTCTTTACTTGTCATGCTTATTTGCCGAATTCGGCGTTTATACCTGTCTGACGGTGATAGGATCCAGGTACGACACAAACTTTCAATGTCATAGATGCATCCAATGTTGCTTGAAGGGTAAAGCTGTGTAATGAAGGCAGAAACAAAGACATGAATTCAGGGCTCCCAATCATCGACTACATCTCTTCTCTTCCCTAGGAATAGCTTCATAAGACACATTCAATAACACAATATTCAATTTTTATTGCCAATAATGAGGGGGGCTGAGGCGGAAATGTTAGTCAGAAGGCAAAAGCGTTAGGAAAGTAGTGCAACGGGGCCATCATGACATACGAAAGTATGTGTCACTTCTGTAATCGAATAGGGATCCCCACATAACGTGATCACCGACCATAACAGCGACCCTAATCTAAAAGACTGTGTCAACTTACTCCCACCCAACCCTGTGTCTTTACTTGTCATGCTTATTTGCCGAATTCGGCGTTTATACTTGTCTGACGGTGATAGGATCCAGGTACGACACAAACTTTCAATGTCATAGATGCATCCAATGTTGCTTGAAGGGTAAAGCTGTGTAATGAAGGCAGAAACAAAGACATGAATTCAGGGCTCCCAATCATCGACTACATCTCTTCTCTTCCCTAGGAATAGCTTCATAAGACACATTCAATAACACAATATGCAATTTTTACTGCCAATAATGAGGGGGGCTGAGGCGGAAATGTTAGTGAGAAGGCAAAAGCGTTAGGAAAGTAGTGGAACGGGGCCATCATGACATATGAAAGTATGTGTCACATCTGTACCCGAATAGGGATCCCCACATAACGTGATCACCGACCGTAACAGCGACCCTAATCTAAAAGACTGTGTCAACTTATTCCCACCCAACCCTGTGTCTTTACTTGTCATGCTTATTTGCCGAATTCGGCGTTTATTCCTGTCTGACGGTGATAGGATCCAGGTACGACACAAACTTTCAATGTCATAGATGCATCCAATGTTGCTTGAAGGGTAAAGCTGTGTAATGAAGGCAGGAAACAAAGACATGAATTCAGGACTCCCAATCATCGACTACATCTCTTCTCTTCCCTAGGAACGGCTTCATACGACTCATTCAATAACACAATATTCAATTTTTACTGCCAATAATGAGGGGGGTTGAGGCGGAAATGTTAGTCAGAAGGCAAAAGCGTTAGGGAAGTAGTGCAACGGGGCCATCATGACATACGAAAGTATGTGTCACTTCTGTACCCGAATAGGGATCCCCACATAACGTGATCACCGACCATAACAGCGACCTTAATCTAAAAGACTGTGTCAACTTATTCCCACCCAACCCTGTGACTTTACTTGTCATGCTTATTTGCCGAATTCGGCGTTTATACTTGTCTGACGGTGATAGGATCCTGGTACGACACAAACTTTCAATGTCATAGATGCATCCAATGTTGCTTGAAGGGTAAAGCTGTGTAATAAAGGCAGGAGACAAAGACATGAATTCAGGGCTCCCAATCATCGACTACATCTCTTCTCTTCCCTAGGAACAGCTTCATACCACACATTTAATAACATAATATTCAATTTTCATTGCCAATAATGAGAGGGGCTGAGGCGGAAGCGTTAGTCAGAAGGCTAAAGCGTTAGGAAAGTAGTGGAACGGGGCCATCATGACATACGAAAGTATGTGTCACATCTGTACCCGAATAGGGATCCCCACATAACGTGATCACCGACCGTAACAGCGACCCTAATCTAAAAGACTGTGTCAACTTATTCCCACCCAACCCTGTGTCTTTACTTGTCATGCTTATTTGCCGAATTCGGCGTTTATTCCTGTCTGACGGTGATAGGATCCAGGTACGACACGAACTTTCAATGTCATAGATGCATCCAATGTTGCTTGAAGGGTAAAGCAGTGTAATGAGGGAAGGAAACAAAGACATGAATTCAGGGCTCCCAATCATCGTCTACATCTCTTCTCTTCCCTAGGAACGGCTTCATACGACTCATTCAATAACACAATATTCAATTTTTACTGCCAATAATGAGGGGGGCTGAGGCGGAAATGTTAGTCAGAAGGCAAAAGCGTTAGGAAAGTAGTGCAACGGGGCCATCATGACATACGAAAGTATGTGTCACTTCTGTACCCGAATAGGGATCCCCACATAACGTGATCACCGACCATAACAGCGACCCTAATCTAAAAGACTGTGTCAACTTATTCCCACCCAACCCTGTGTCTTTACTTGTCATGCTTATTTGCCGAATTCGGCGTTTATTCCTGTCTGACGGTGATAGGATCCAGGTACGACACAAACTTTCAATGTCATAGATGCATCCAATGTTGCTTGAAGGGTAAAGCTGTGTAATGAAGGCAGGAAACAAAGACATGAATTCAGGACTCCCAATCATCGACTACATCTCTTCTCTTCCCTAGGAACGGCTTCATACGACTCATTCAATAACACAGAATTCAATTTTTACTGCCAATAATGAGGGGGGCTGAGGCGGAAATGTTAGTCAGAAGGCAAAAGCGTTAGGAAAGTAGTGCAACAGGGCCATCATGACATACGAAAGTATGTGTCACTTCTGTACCCGAATAGGGATCCCCACATAACGTGATCACCGACCATAACAGCGACCCTAATCTAAAAGACTGTGTCAACATTCCCACCCAACCCTGTGTCTTTACTTGTCATGCTTATTTGCCGAATTCGGCGTTTATTCCTGTCTGACGGTGATAGGATCCAGGTACGACACGAACTTTCAATGTCATAGATGCATCCAATGTTGCTTGAAGGGTAAAGCAGTGTAATGAGGGAAGGAAACAAAGACATGAATTCAGGGCTCCCAATCATCATCTACATCTCTTCTCTTCCCTAGGAACGGCTTCATACGACTCATTCAATAACACAATATTCAATTTTTACTGCCAATAATGAGGGGGGCTGAGGCGGAAATGTTAGTGAGAAGGCAAAAGCGTTAGGAAAGTAGTGCAACGGGGCCATCATGACATACGAAAGTATGTGTCACTTCTGTACCCGAATAGGGATCCCCACATAACGTGATTACCGACCATAACAGCGACCCTAATCTAAAAGACTGTGTCAACTTATTCCCACCCAACCCTGTGTCTTTACTTGTCATGCTTATTTGCCGAATTCGGCGTTTATACCTGTCTGACGGTGATAGGATCCAGGTACGACACAAACTTTCAATGTCATAGATGCATCCAATGTTGCTTGAAGGGTAAAGCTGTGTAATGAAGGCAGGAAACAAAGACATGAATTCAGGACTCCCAATCATCGACTACATCTCTTCTCTGACCTAAGAACGGCTTCATACGACTCATTCAATAACACAATATTCAATTTTTACTGCCAATAATGAGGGGGGCTGAGGCGGAAATGTTAGTCAGAAGGCAAAAGCGTTAGGAAAGTAGTGCAACGGGGCCATCATGACATACGAAAGTATGTGTCACTTCTGTACCCGAATAGGGATCCCCACATAACGTGATCACCGACCATAACAGCGACCCTAATCTAAAAGACTGTGTCAACTTATTCCCACCCAACCCTGTGTCTTTACTTGTCATGCTTATTTGCCGAATTCGGCGTTTATACTTGTCTGACGGTGATAGGATCCAGGTACGACACAAACTTTCAATGTCATAGATGCATCCAATGTTGCTTGAAGGTTAAAGCTGTGTAATAAAGGCAGGAAACAAAGACATGAATTCAGGGCTCCCAATCATCGACTACATCTCTTCTCTTCCCTAGGAATGGCTTCATACGACTCATTCAGTAACACAATATTCAATTTTTACTGACAATACCAAGGGTTAGCTGAGGCGGAAATGTTAGTCAGACGGCTAAAGCGATAGAAAAGTAGTGCAACGGGGCCTTCATGACATACGAAAGTATGTGTCACTTCTGTACCCGAATAGGGATCCCCACATAACGTGATCACCAACCATAACAGCGACCCTAATCTAAAAGACTGTGTCAACTTATTCCCACCCAACCCTGTGTCTTTACTTGTCATGCTTATTTGCCGAATTCGGCGTTTATACCTGTCTGACGGTGGGCCGGCCGAAGTGACCGTGCGGTTAAAGGCGCTGTAGTCTGGAACCGCAGGACCGCTACGGTCGCGGGTTCGAATCCTGCCTCGGGCATGGATGTTTGTGATGTCCTTAGGTTTAAATAGTTCTAAGTTCTAGGGGACTAATGACCATTTTGAACCTGTCTGACGGTGATAGGATCCAGGTACGACACAAACATTCAATGTCATAGATGCATCCAATGTTGCTTGAAGGGTAAAGCAGTCTAATGAGGGAAGGAAACAAAGACATGAATTCAGGGCTCCCAATCATCGACTACATCTCTTCTCTTCCCTAGGAACAGCTTCATACCACACATTTAATAACATAATATTCAATTTTCATTGCCAATAATGAGAGGGGCTGAGGCGGAAATGTTAGTCAGAAGGGTAAAGCGTTAGGAAAGTAGTGGAACGGGGCCATCATGACATACGAAAGTATGTGTCACATCTGTACCGGAATAGGGATCCCCACATAACGTGATCACCGACCGTAACAGCGACCCTAATCTAAAAGACTGTGTCAACTTATTCCCACCCAACCCTGTGTCTTTACTTGTCATGCTTATTTGCCGAATTCGGCGTTTATTCCTGTCTGACGGTGATAGGATGCAGGTACGACACGAACTTTCAATGTCATAGATGCATCCAATGTTGCTTGAAGGGTAAAGCAGTGTAATGAGGGAAGGAAACAAAGACATGAATTCAGGGCTCCCAATCATCGTCTACATCTCTTCTCTTCCCTAGGAACGGCTTCATACGACTCATTCAATAACACAATATTCAATTTTTACTGCCAATAATGAGGGGGGCTGAGGCGGAAATGTTAGTCAGAAGGCAAAAGCGTTAGGAAAGTAGTGCAACGGGGCCATCATGACATACGAAAGTATGTGTCACTTCTGTACCCGAATAGGGATCCCCACATAACGTGATCACCGACCATAACAGCGACCCTAATCTAAAAGACTGTGTCAACTTATTCCCACCCAGCCCTGTGTCTTTACTTGTCATGCTTATTTGCCGAATTCGGCGTTTATTCCTGTCTGACGGTGATAGGATCCAGGTACGACACAATCTTTCAATGTCATAGATGCATCCAATGTTGCTTGAAGGGTAAAGCTGTGTAATAAAGGCAGGAAACAAAGACATGAATTCAGGGCTCCCAATCATCGACTACATCTCTTCTCTTCCCTAGGAATGGCTTCATACGACTCATTCAGTAACACAATATTCAATTTTTACTGACAATACCAAGGGTTAGCTGAGGCGGAAGTGTTAGTCAGACGGCTAAAGCGATAGAAAAGTAGTGCAACGGGGCCATCATGACATACGAAAGTGTGTGTCACTTCTGTACCCGAATAGGGATCCCCACATAACGTGATCACCGACCATAACAGCGACCCTAATCTAAAAGACTGTGTCAACTTACTCCCACCCAACCCTGTGTCTTTACTTGTCATGCTTATTTGCCGAATTCGGCGTTTATACTTGTCTGACGGTGATAGGATCCAGGTACGACACAAACTTTCAATGTCATAGATGCATCCAATGTTGCTTGAAGGGTAAAGCTGTGTAATGAAGGCAGAAACAAAGACATGAATTCAGGGCTCCCAATCATCGACTACATCTCTTCTCTTCCCTAGGAATAGCTTCATAAGACACATTCAATAACACAATATGCAATTTTACTGCCAATAATGAGGGGGCTGAGGCGGAAATGTTAGTGAGAAGGCAAAAGCGTTAGGAAAGTAGTGGAACGGGGCCATCATGACATACGAAAGTATGTGTCACATCTGTACCCGAATAGGGATCCCCACATAACGTGATCACCGACCGTAACAGCGACCCTAATCTAAAAGACTGTGTCAAATTATTCCCACCCAACCCTGTGTCTTTACTTGTCATGCTTATTTGCCGAATTCGGCGTTTATTCCTGTCTGACGGTGATAGGATCCAGGTACGACACGAACTTTCAATGTCATAGATGCATCCAATGTTGCTTGAAGGGTAAAGCAGTGTAATGAGGGAAGGAAACAAAGACATCAATTCAGGGCTCCCAATCATCGTCTACATCTCTTCTCTTCCCTAGGAACGGCTTCATACGACTCATTCAATAACACAATATTCAATTTTTGCTGCCAATAATGAGGGGGGCTGAGGCGGAAATGTTAGTCAGTAGGCAAAAGCGTTAGGAAAGTAGTGCAACGGACCATCATGACATACGAAAGTATGTGTCACTTCTGTACCCGAATAGGGATCCCCACATAACGTGATCACCGACCATAACAGCGACCCTAATCTAAAAGACTGTGTCAACTTATTCCCACCCAGCCCTGTGTCTTTACTTGTCATGCTTATTTGCCGAATTCGGCGTTTATACTTGTCTGACGGTGATAGGATCCAGGTACGACACAAACTTTCAATGTCATAGATGCATCCAATGTTGCTTGAAGGGTAAAGCTGTGTAATGAAATCAGGAAACAAAGACATGAATTCAGGACTCCCAATCATCGACTACATCTCTTCTCTTCCCTAGGAATAGCTACATAAGACACATTCAATAACACAATATTCAATTTTTACTGCCAATAATGAGGGGGGCTGAGGCGGAAATGTTAGTCAGAAGGCAAAAGCGTTAGGGAAGTAGTGCAACGGGGCCATCATGACATACGAAAGTATGTGTCACTTCTGTACCCGAATAGGGAACCCCACATAACGTGATCACCGACCATAACAGCGACCCTAATCTAAAAGACTGTGTCAACTTATTCCCACCCAACCCTGTGACTTTACTTGTCATGCTTATTTGCCGAATTCGGCGTTTATACTTGTCTGACGGTGATAGGATCCAGGTACGACACAAACTTTCAATGTCATAGATGCATCCAATGTTGCTTGAAGGGTAAAGCTGTGTAATAAAGGCAGGAAACAAAGACATGAATTCAGGGCTCCCAATCATCGACTACATCTCTTCTCTTCCCTAGGAATGGCTTCATACGACTCATTCAGTAACACAATATTCAATTTTTACTGACAATACCAAGGGTTAGCTGAGGCGGAAATGTTAGTCAGACGGCTAAAGCGATAGAAAAGTAGTGCAACGGGGCCTTCATGACATACGAAAGTATGTGTCACTTCTGTACCCGAATAGGGATCCCCACATAACGTGATCACCAACCATAACAGCGACCCTAATCTAAAAGACTGTGTCAACTTATTCCCACCCAACCCTGTGTCTTTACTTGTCATGCTTGTTTGCCGAATTCGGCGTTTATACCTGTCTGACGGTGATAGGATCCAGGTACGACACAAACTTTCAATGTCATAGATGCATCCAATGTTGCTTGAAGGGTAAAGCTGTGTAATGAAGGCAGAAACAAAGACATGAATTCAGGGCTCCCAATCATCGACTACATCTCTTCTCTTCCCTAGGAATAGCTTCATAAGACACATTCAATAACACAATATTCAAATTTTACTGCCAATAATGAGGGGGGCTGAGGCGGAAATGTTAGTCAGAAGGCAAAAGCGTTAGGAAAGTAGTGCAACGGGGCATCATGACATACGAAAGTATGTGTCACTTCTGTACCCGAATGGGGATCCCCACATAACGTGATCACCGACCATAACAGCGACCCTAATCTAAAAGACTGTGTCAACATTCCCACCCTACCCTGTGTCTTTACTTGTCATGCTTATTTGCCGAATTCGGCGTTTATTCCTGTCTGACGGTGATAGGATCCAGGTACGACGCAAACATTCAATGTCATAGATGCATCCAATGTTGCTTGAAGGGTAAAGCTGTGTAATGAAGGCAGGAAACAAAGACATGAATTCAGGACTCCCAATCATCGACTACATCTCTTCTCTTCCCTAGGAACGGCTTCATACGACTCATTCAATAACACAATATTCAATTTTTACTGCCAATAATGAGGGGGGCTGAGGCGGAAATGTTAGTCAGAAGGCAAAAGCGTTAGGAAAGTAGTGCAACGGGGGCCATCATGACATACGAAAGTATGTGTCACTTCTGGACCCGAATAGGGATCCCCACATAACGTGATCACCGACCATAACAGCGACCCTAATCTAAAAGACTGTGTCAACTTATTCCCACCCAACCCTGTGTCTTTACTTGTCATGCTTATTGGCCGAAATCGGCGTTTATACTTGTCTGACGGTGATAGGATCCAGGTACGACACAAACTTTCAATGTCATAGATGCATCCAATGTTGCTTGAAGGGTAAAGCTGTGTAATAAAGGCAGGAAACAAAGACATGAATTCAGGGCTCCCAATCATCGACTACATCTCTTCTCTTCCCTAGGAATGGCTTCATACGACTCATTCAGTAACACAATATTCAATTTTTACTGACAATACCAGGGGTTAGCTGAGGCGGAAATGTTAGTCAGACGGCTAAAGCGATAGAAAAGTAGTGCAACGGGGCCTTCATGACATACGAAAGTATGTGTCACTTTTGTACCCGAATAGGGATCCCCACATAACGTGATCACCGACCATAACAGCGACCCTAATCTAAAAGACTGTGTCAACTTATTCCCGTCCAACCCTGTGTCTTTACTTGTCATGCTTATTTGCCGAATTCGGCGTTTATTCCTGTCTGACGGTGATAGGATCCAGGTACGACACAAACTTTCAATGTCATAGATGCATCCAATGTTGCTTGAAGGGTAAAGCTGTGTAATGAAGGCAGGAAACAAAGACATGAATTCAGGACTCCCAATCATCGACTACATCTCTTCTCTTCCCTAGGAACGGCTTCATACGACTCATTCAATAACACAATATTCAATTTTTACTGCCAATAATGAGGGGGGCTGAGGCGGAAATGTTAGTCAGAAGGCAAAAGCGTTAGGAAAGTAGTGCAACGGGGCCATCATGACATACGAAAGTATGTGTCACTTCTGTACCCGAATAGGGATCCCCACATAACGTGATCACCGACCATAACAGCGACCCTAATCTAAAAGACTGTGTCAACTTATTCCCACCCAACCCTGTGTCTTTACTTGTCATGCTTATTTGCCGAATTCGGCGTTTATACTTGTCTGACGGTGATAGGATCCAGGTACGACACAAACTTTCAATGTCATAGATGCATCCAATGTTGCTTGAAGGGTAAAGCTGTGTAATAAAGGAAGGAAACAAAGACATGAATTCAGGGCTCCCAATCATCGACTACATCTCTTCTCTTCCCTAGGAATGGCTTCATACGACTCATTCAGTAACACAATATTCAATTTTTACTGACAATACCAAGGGTTAGCTGAGGCGGAAATGTTAGTCAGACGGCTAAAGCGATAGAAAAGTAGTGCAACGGGGCCTTCATGACATACGAAACTATGTGTCACTTCTGTACCCGAATAGGGATCCCCACATAACGTGATCACCAACCATAACAGCGACCCTAATCTAAAAGACTGTGTCAACTTATTCCCACCCAACCCTGTGTCTTTACTTGTCATGCTTGTTTGCCGAATTCGGCGTTTATACCTGTCTGACGGTGATAGGATGCAGGTACGACACAAACTTTCAATGTCATAGATGCATCCAATGTTGCTTGAAGGGTAAAGCTGTGTAATGAAGGCAGAAACAAAGACATGAATTCAGGGCTCCCAATCATCGACTACATCTCTTCTCTTCCCTAGGAATAGCTTCATAAGACACATTCAATAACACAATATTCAATTTTTACTGCCAATAATGAGGGGGGCTGAGGCGGAAATGTTAGTCAGAAGGCAAAGCGTTGGGAAAGTAGTGCAACGGGGCATCATGACATACGAAAGTATGTGTCACTTCTGTATCCGAATGGGGATCCCCACATAACGTGATCACCGACCATAACAGCGACCCCAATCTAAAAGACTGTGTCAACATTCCCACCCAACCCTGTGTCTTTACTTGTCATGCTTATTTGCCGAATTCGGCGTTTATTCCTGTCTGACGGTGATAGGATCCAGGTACGACACAATCTTTCAATGTCATAGCTGCATCCAATGTTGCTTGAAGGGTAAAGCTGTGTAATGAGGGAAGGAAACAAAGACATGAATACAGGGCTCCCAATCATCGACTACATCTCTTCTTCTCCCTAGGAATGGCTTCATACGACTCATTCAATAACACAATATTCAATTTTTACTGTGAATAATGGGGGGGGGGGGGGCTGAGGCGGAAATGTTAGTCAGAAGGCAAAAGCGTTAGGAAAGTAGTGCAACGGGGCCATCATGACATACGAAAGTATGTGTCACTTCTGTACCCGAATAGGGATCCCCACTTAACGTGATCACCGACCATAACAGCGACCCTAATCTAAAAGACTGTGTCAAGTTATTCCCACCCAACCCTGTGTCTTTACTTGTCATGCTTATTTGCCGAATTCGGCGTTTATACCTGTCTGACGGTGATAGGATCCAGGTACGACACAAACTTTCAATGTCATAGATGCATCCAATGTTGCTTGAAGGGTAAAGCTGTGTAATGAAGGCAGGAAACAAAGACATGAATTCAGGGCTCCCAATCATCGACTACATCTCTTCTCTTCCCTAGGAACAGCTTCATACCACACATTTAATAACATAATATTCAATTTTCATTGCCAATAATGAGAGGGGCTGAGGCGGAAATGTTAGTCAGAAGGCTAAAGCGTTAGGAAAGTAGTTGAACGGGGCCATCATGACATACGAAAGTATGTGTCACATCTGTACCCGAATAGGGATCCCCACATAACGTGATCACCGACCGTAACAGCGACCCTAATCTAAAAGACTGTGTCAACTTATTCCCACCCAACCCTGTGTCTTTACTTGTCATGCTTATTTGCCGAATTCGGCGTTTATTCCTGTCTGACGGTGATAGGATCCAGGTACGACACGAACTTTCAATGTCATAGATGCATCCAATGTTGCTTGAAGGGTAAAGCAGTGTAATGAGGGAAGGAAACAAAGACATGAATTCAGGGCTCCCAATCATCGTCTACATCTCTTCTCTTCCCTAGGAACGGCTTCATACGACTCATTCAATAACACAATATTCAATTTTTACTGCCAATAATGAGGGGGGCTGAGGCGGAAATGTTAGTCAGAAGGCAAAAGCGTTAGGAAAGTAGTGCAACGGGGCCATCATGACATACGAAAGTATGTGTCACTTCTGTACCCGAATAGGGATCCCCACATAACGTGATCACCGACCATAACATCGACCCTAATCTAAAAGACTGTGTCAACTTATTCCCACCCAACCCTGTGTCTTTACTTGTCATGCTTATTTGCCGAATTCGGCGTTTATACTTGTCTGACGGTGATAGGATCCAGGTACGACACAAACTTTCAATGTCATAGATGCATCCAATGTTGCTTGAAGGGTAAAGCTGTGTAATAAAGGCAGGAAACAAAGACATGAATTCAGGGCTCCCAATCATCGACTACATCTCTTCTCTTCCCTAGGAATGGCTTCATACGACTCATTCAGTAACACAATATTCAATTTTTACTGACAATACCAAGGGTTAGCTGAGGCGGAAGTGTTAGTCAGACGGCTAAAGCGATAGAAAAGTAGTGCAACGGGGCCTTCATGACATACGAAAGTATGTGTCACTTCTGTACCCGAATAGGGATCCCCACATAACGTGATCACCAACCATAACAGCGACCCTAATCTAAAAGACTGTGTCAACTTATTCCCACCCAACCCTGTGTCTTTACTTGTCATGCTTATTTGCCGAATTCGGCGTTTATACCTGTCTGACGGTGATAGGATCCAGGTACGACACAAACTTTCAATGTCATAGATGCATCCAATGTTGCTTGAAGGGTAAAGCTGTGTAATGAAGGCAGAAACAAAGACATGAATTCAGGGCTCCCAATCATCGACTACATCTCTTCTCTTCCCTAGGAATAGCTTCATAAGACACATTCAATAACACAATATTCAATTTTTACTGCCAATAATGAGGGGGGCTGAGGCGGAAATGTTAGTCAGAAGGCAAAAGCGTTAGGAAAGTAGTGCAACGGGGCCATCATGAGATACGAAAGTATGTGTCACTTCTGTACCCGAATGGGGATCCCCACATAACGTGATCACCGACCATAACAGCGACCCTAATCTAAAAGACTGTGTCAACGTTCCCACCCAACCCTGTGTCTTTACTTGTCATGCTTATTTGCCGAATTCGGCGTTTATTCCTGTCTGACGGTGATAGGATCCAGGTACGACACGAACTTTCAATGTCATAGATGCATCCAATGTTGCTTGAAGGGTAAAGCAGTGTAATGAGGGAAGGAAGCAAAGACATGAATTCAGGGCTCCCAATCATCATCTACATCTCTTCTCTTCCCTAGGAACGGCTTCATACGACTCATTCAATAACACAATATTCAATTTTTACTGCCAATAATGAGGAGGGCTGAGGCGGAAATGTTAGTGAGAAGGCAAAAGCGTTAGGAAAGTAGTGCAACGGGGCCTTCATGACATATGAAAGTATGTGTCACTTCTGTACCCGAATAGGGATCCCCACATAACATGATCACCGACCATAACAGCGACCCTAATCTAAAAGACTGTGTCAACTTATTCCCACATAACCATGTGTCTTTACTTGTCATGCTTATTTGCCGAATTCGGCGTTTATACCTGTCTGACGGTGATAGGATCCAGGTACGACACAAACTTTCAATGTCATAGATGCATCCAATGTTGCTTGAAGGGTAAAGCTGTGTAATGAAGGCAGGAAACAAAGACATGAATTCAGGACTCCCAATCATCGACTACATCTCTTCTCTTCCCTAAGAACGGCTTCATACGACTCATTCAATAACACAATATTCAATTTTTACTGACAATACCAAGGGTTAGCTGAGGCGGAAATGTTAGTCAGACGGTAAAGCGATAGAAAAGTAGTGCAACGGGGCCTTCATGACATACGAAAGTATGTGTCACTTCTGTACCCGAATAGGGATCCCCACATAACGTGATCACCAACCATAACAGCGACCCTAATCTAAAAGACTGTGTCAACTTATTCCCACCCAACCCTGTATCTTTACTTGTCATGCTTATTTGCCGAATTCGGCGTTTATACCTGTCTGACGGTGGGCCGGCCGAAGTGACCGTGCGGTTAAAGGCGCTGTAGTCTGGAACCGCAGGACCGCTACGGTCGCGGGTTCGAATCCTGCTCCGGGCATGGATGTTTGTGATGTCCTTAGGTTTAACTAGTTCTAAGTTCTATGGGACTAATGACAATTTTGAACCTGTCTGACGGTGATAGGATCCAGGTACGACACAAACTTTCAATGTCATAGATGCATCCAATGTTGCTTGAAGGGTAAAGCAGTGTAATGAGGGAAGGAAACAAAGACATGAATTCAGGGCTCCCAATCATCGACTACATCTCTTCTCTTCCCTAGGAACAGCTTCATACCACACATTTAATAACATAATATTCAATTTTCATTGCCAATAATGAGAGGGGCTGAGGCGGAAATCTTAGTCAGAAGGCTAAAGCGTTAGGAAAGTAGTGGAACGGGGCCATCATGACGTACGAAAGTATGTGTCACATCTGTACCCGAATAGGATCCCCACATAACGTGATCACCGACCGTAACAGCGACCCTAATCTAAAAGACTGTGTCAACTTATTCCCACCCAACCCTGTGTCTTTACTTGTAATGCTTATTTGCCGAATTCGGCGTTTATTCCTGTCTGACGGTGATAGGATCCAGGTACGACACGAACTTTCAATGTCATAGATGCATCCAATGTTGCTTGAAGGGTAAAGCAGTGTAATGAGGGAAGGAAACAAAGACATGAATTCAGGGCTCCCAATCATCGTCTACATCTCTTCTCTTCCCTAGGAACGGCTTCATACGACTCATTCAGTAACACAATATTCAATTTTTACTGCCAATAATGAGGGGGCTGAGGCGGAAATGTTAGTCAGAAGGCAAAAGCGTTAGGAAAGTAGTGCAACGGGGCCATCATGACATACGAAAGTATGTGTCACTTCTGTACCCGAATAGGGATCCCCACATAACGTGATCACCGACCATAACAGCGACCCTAATCTAAAAGACTGTGTCAACTTATTCCCACCCAACCCTGTGTCTTTACTTGTCATGCTTATTTGCCGAATTCGGCGTTTATTCCTGTCTGACGGTGATAGGATCCAGGTACGACACAAACTTTCAATGTCATAGAGCATCCAATGTTGCTTGAAGGGTAAAGCTGTGTAATGAATGCAGGAAACAAAGACATGAATTCAGGACTCCCTATCATCGACTACATCTCTTCTCTTCCCTAGGAACGGCTTCATACGACTCATTCAATAACACAATATTCAATTTTTACTGCCAATAATGAGGGGGGCTGAGCGGAAATGTTAGTCAGAAGGCAAAAGCGTTAGGAAAGTAGTGCAACGGGGCCATCATGACATACGAAAGTATGTGTCACTTCTCTACCCGAATAGGGATCCCCACATAACGTGATCACCGACCATAACAGCGACCCTAATCTAAAAGACTGTGTCAACTTATTCCCACCCAACCCTGTGTCTTTACTTGTCATGCTTATTTGCCGAATTCGGCGTTTATTCCTGTCTGACGGTGATAGGATCCAGGTACGACACAAACTTTCAATGTCATAGATGCATCCAATGTTGCTTGAAGGATAAAGCTGTGTAATGAAGGCAGGAAACAAAGACATGAATTCAGGACTCCCAATCATCGACTACATCTCTTCTCTTCCCTAGGAATGGCTTCATACGACTCATTCAGTAACACAATATTCAATTTTTACTGACAATACCAAGGGTTAGCTGAGGCGGAAATGTTAGTCAGACGGCTAAAGCGATAGAAAAGTAGTGCAACGGGGCCTTCATGACATACGAAAGTATGTGTCACTTCTGTACCCGAATAGGGATTCCCACATAACGTGATCACCAACCATAACAGCGACCCTAATCTAAAAGACTGTGTCAACTTATTCCCACCCAACCCTGTGTCTTTACTTGTCATGCTTGTTTGCCGAATTCGGCGTTTATACCTGTCTGACGGTGATAGGATCCAGGTACGACACAAACTTTCAATGTCATAGATGCATCCAATGTTGCTTGAAGGGTAAAGCTGTGTAATGAAGGCAGAAACAAAGACATGAATTCAGGGCTCCCAATCATCGACTACATCTCTTCTCTTCCCTAGGAATAGCTTCATAAGACACATTCAATAACACAATATTCAAATTTTACTGCCAATAATGAGGGGGGCTGAGGCGGAAATGTTAGTCAGAAGGCAAAAGCGTTAGGAAAGTAGTGCAACGGGGCATCATGACATACGAAAGTATGTGTCACTTCTGTACCCGAATGGGGATCCCCACATAACGTGATCACCGACCATAACAGCGACCCTAATCTAAAAGACTGTGTCAACATTCCCACCCAACCCTGTGTCTTTACTTGTCATGCTTATTTGCCGAATTCGGCGTTTATACCTGTCTGACGGTGATAGGATCCAGGTACGACGCAAAACATTCAATGTCATAGATGCATCAATGTTGCTTGAAGGGTAAGCTGTGTAATGAAGGCAGGAAACAAAGACATGAATTCAGGACTCCCAATCATCGACTACATCTCTTCTCTTCCCTAGGAACGGCTTCATACGACTCATTCAATAACATAATATTCAATTTTACTGCCAATAGTGAGGGGGGCTGAGGCGGAAATGGTAGTTAGAAGGCAAAAGCGTTAGGAAAGTAGTGCAACGGGGCCATCATGACATACGAAAGTATGTGTCACTTCTGTACCCGAATAGGGATCCCCACATAACGTGATCACCGACCATAACAGCGACCCTAATCTAAAAGACTGTGTCAACTTATTCCCACCCAACCCTGTGTCTTTACTTGTCATGCTTATTTGCCGAATTCGGCGTTTATACTTGTCTGACGGTGATAGGATCCAGGGTACGACACAAACTTTCAATGTCATAGATGCATCCAATGTTGCTTGAAGGGTAAAGCTGTGTAATAAAGGCAGGAAACAAAGACATGAATTCAGGGCTCCCAATCATCGACTACATCTCTTCTCTTCCCTAGGAATGGCTTCATACGACTCATTCAGTAACACAATATTCAATTTTTACTGACAATACCAAGGGTTAGCTGAGGCGGAAATGTTAGTCAGACGGCTAAAGCGATAGAAAAGTAGTGCAACGGGGCCTTCATGACATACGAAAGTATGTGTCACTTCTGTACCCGAATAGGGATCCCCACATAACGTGATCACCGACCATAACAGCGACCCTAATCTAAAAGACTGTGTCAACTTATTCCCGTCCAACCCTGTGTCTTTACTTGTCATGCTTATTTGCCGAATTCGGCGTTTATTCCTGTCTGACGGTGATAGGATCCAGGTACAACACAAACTTTCAATGTCATAGATGCATCCAATGTTGCTTGAAGGGTAAAGCATGTGTAATGAAGGCAGGAAACAAAGACATGAATTTAGGACTCCCAATCAACGACTACATCTCTTCTCTTCCCTAGGAACGGCTTCATACGACTCATTCAATAACACAATATTCAATTTTTACTGCCAATAATGAGGGGGGCTGAGGGGGAAATGTTAGTCAGAAGGCAAAAGCGTTAGGAAAGTAGTGCAACGGGGCCATCATGACATACGAAAGTATGTGTCACTTCTGTACCCGAATAGGGATCCCCACATAACGTGATCACCGACCATAACAGCGACCCTAATCTAAAAGACTGTGTCAACTTATTCCCACCCAACCCTGTGTCTTTACTTGTCATGCTTATTTGCCGAATTCGGCGTTTATACTTGTCTGAAGGTGATAGGATCCAGGTACGACACAAACTTTCAATGTCATAGATGCATCCAATGTTGCTTGAAGGGTAAAGCTGTGTAATAAAGGCAGGAAACAAAGACATGAATTCAGGGCTCCCAATCATCGACTACATCTCTTCTCTTCCCTAGGAATGGCTTCATACGACTCATTCAGTAACACAATATTCAATTTTTACTGACAATACCAAGGGTTAGCTGAGGCGGAAATGTTAGTCAGACGGCTAAAGCGATAGAAAAGTAGTGCAACGGGGCCTTCATGACATACGAAAGTATGTGTCACTTCTGTACCCGAATAGGGATCCCCACATAACGTGATCACCAACCATAACAGCGAACCTAATCTAAAAGACTGTGTCAACTTATTCCCACCCAACCCTGTGGTCTTTACTTGTCATGCTTGTTTGCCGAATTCGGCGTTTATACCTGTCTGACGGTGATAGGATCCATGTACGATACAAACTTTCAATGTCATAGATGCATCCAATGTTGCTTGAAGGGTAAAGCTGTGTAATGAGGGAAGGAAACAAAGACATGAATTCAGGGCTCCCAATCATCGACTACATCTCGTCTCTTCCTAGGAATAGCTTCATAAGACACATTCAATAACACAATATTCAATTTTTACTGCCAATAATGAGGGGGGGCTGAGGCGGAAGTGTTAGTCAGAAGGCAAAAGCGTTAGGAAAGTAGTGCAACGGGGCATCATGACATACGAAAGTATGTGTCACTTCTGTACCCGAATGGGGATCCCCACATAACGTGATCACCGACCATAACCGCGACCCTAATCTAAAAGACTGTGTCAACATTCCCACCCAACCCTGTGTCTTTACTTGTCATGCTTATTTGTCGAATTTGGCGTTTATTCCTGTCTGACGGTGATAGGATCCAGGTACGACACAATCTTTCAATGTCATAGCTGCATCCAATGTTGCTTGAAGGGTAAAGCTGTGTAATGAGGGAAGGAAACAAAGACATGAATTCAGGGCTCCCAATCATCGACTACATCTCTTCTCCTCCCTAGGAATGGCTTCATACGACTCATTCAATAACACAATATTCAATTTTTACTGTGAATAATGGGGGGGGGGGGGGGCTGAGGCGGAAATGTTAGTCAGAAGGCAAAAGCGTTAGGAAAGTAGTGCAACGGGGCCATCATGACATACGAAAGTATGTGTCACTTCTGTACCCGAATAGGGATCCCCACTTAACGTGATCACCGACCATAACAGCGACCCTAATCTAAAAGACTGTGTCAAGTTATTCCCATCCAACCCTGTGTCTTTACTTGTCATGCTGATTTGCCGAATTCGGCGTTTATACCTGTCTGACGGTGATAGGATCCAGGTACGACACAAACTTTCAATGTCATAGATGCATCCAATGTTGCTTGAAGGGTAAAGCTGTGTAATGAAGGCAGGAAACAAAGACATGAATTCAGGGCTCCCAATCATCGACTACATCTCTTCTCTTCCCTAGGAATGGCTTCATAAGACACTTTCAATAACACAATATTCAATTTTTACTGCCAATTATGAGGGGGGCTGAGGCGGAAAAGTTAGTCAGAAGGCAAAAGCGTTAGGAAAGTAGTGCAACAGGGCCATCATGACATACGAAAGTATGTGTCACTTCTCTACCCGAATGGGGATCCCCACATAACGTGATCACCGACCATAACAGCGACCCTAATCTAAAAGACTGTGTCAACATTCCCACCCAACCCTGTGTCTTTACTTGTCATGCTTATTTGCGGAATTCGGCGTTTATACTTGTCTGACGGTGATAGGAACCAGGTACGACACAAACTTTCAATGTCATAGATGCATCCAATGTTGCTTGAAGGGTAAAGCTGTGTAATGAAGGCAGGAAACAAAGACATGAATTCAGGACTCCCAATCATCGACTACATCTCTTCTCTTCCCTAGGAACGGCTTCATACGACTCATTCAATAACACAATATTCAATTTTACTGCGAATAATGAGGGGGGCTGAGGCGGAAATGTTAGTCAGAAGGCAAATGCGTTAGGAAAGTAGTGCAACGGGGCCATCATGACATACGAAAGTATGTGTCACTTCTGTACCCGAATAGGGATCACCACATAACGTGATCACCGACCATAACAGCGACCCTAATCTAAAAGACTGTGTCAACTCATTCCCACCCAACCCTTTGTCTTTACTTGTCATGCTTATTTGCCGAATTTCGGCGTTTATTCCTGTCTGACGGTGATAGGATCCAGGTACGACACAATCTTTCAATGTCATAGATGCATCCAATGTTGCTTGAAGGGTAAAGCAGTGTAATGAGGGAAGGAAACAAAGACATGAATTCAGGGCTCCCAATCATCGTCTACATCTCTTCTCCTCCCTAGGAACGGCTTCATACGACTCATTCAATAACACAATATTCAATTTTTACTGCGAATAATGAGGGGGGGCTGAGGCGGAAATGTTAGTCAGAAGGCAAATGCGTTAGGAAAGTAGTGCAACGGGGCCCATCATGACATACGAAAGTATGTGTCACTTCTGTACCCGAATAGGGATCCCCACATAACGTGATCACCGACCATAACAGCGACCCTAATCTAAAAGAATGTGTCAACTTATTCCACCCAACCCTGTGTCTTTACTTGTCATGCTTATTTGCCGAATTCGGCGTTTATTCCTGTCTGACGGTGATAGGATCCAGGTACGACACAAACTTTCAATGTCATAGATGCATCCAATGTTGCTTGAAGGGTAAAGCTGTGTAATGAAGGCAGGAAACAAAGACATGAATTCAGGACTCCCAATCATCGACTACATCTCTTCTCTTCCCTAGGAACGGCTTCATACGACTCATTCAATAACACAATATTCAATTTTTACTGCCAATAATGAGGGGGGCTGAGGCGGAAATGTTAGTCAGAAGGCAAAAGCGTTAGGGAAGTAGTGCAACGGGCCATCATGACATACGAAAGTATGTGTCACTTCTGTACCCGAATGGGGATCCCCACATAACGTGATCACCGACCATAACAGCGACCCTAATCTAAAAGACTGTGTCAACATTCCACCCAACCCTGTGTCTTTACTTGTCATGCTTATTTGCCGAATTCGGCGTTTATTCCTGTCTGACGGTGATAGGATCCAGGTACGACACAATCTTTCAATGTCATAGCTGCATCCAATGTTGCTTGA